>NC_080632.1:64423405-64508296 GCF_027887145.1 Ammospiza caudacuta | reverse complement strand
AAATTTCAAGGAAAGGACAGAAAATTGCAGGAACAGGAAAGATATTTCAAGGAAGTTTCAAGGAAAGGAAATTTCAAGGCAAGGAAACGAAATTGAAAGGAAAGGAAGGGAAGGGAAGCAAAGTTCCAGGAAAGGAGGAAGTATAGTAATATTAAAAAAAAAACAACAACTCAAAAAACCAAACACATACCCACCCACTACCACCACTCCCCAAAACCAAAACAAATCCAACCATGCAACATTCGAACTACAACAAATAAAGACCCTAATCAAATAATGACCAATAGAAAAAAAAATACAGTACTAATTTTAAGTGCTGTGTTAACCTTCACCACCTTCTTTCTTTTCTGAAAAATGTCTCTGAACATTTCTGTTTGCACTAATTTTATTGCTTCCTTATGTTTACAATTAAGTGTTGTTGTATTTTCCTACAGAAGCTGTGCAGCATGAGGCAGATGCTGGCTGGGAACCCCACATCCAAGTGACTATAATTGCTTGCAAAGCACACTTACCATCAGTAGCAGGGAACAAGAGCACAAAAGCTGCTTCAGATTCCACGTGAGCCTCTGAAGATTGTCTTCCTGTTCTTAATGCTTCAACTCCGGCAGCTGCCAGTGAGTAGAGATCCCCAAAGGACGTCTAAACATGTTCTTTAAATAAAAGTAAAAGGAATCATTAGTGCCAGGCAAGCTACACTTAAATGCCAAAATAGCACACATCCAAATTTGTTACAAAAGACAGATTTTTTTTTTTAGCAGAGAAATCAATACAATTTGTAAGCCAGGCAGATTCTCAGTCCAGGACCTGAACATCAAAAAGGTCTAACACTGGATTTTGTATTTCTTCTAGAATGTTGAATACTAATGTAATTGAGGAGCAGGGAATGTGTCCACACCCTAGTTAGAAAATGCTTTGATGTTTTCATGCATGGAGTACAGCCTTGAGCTCTTGATAAAATTTTTTCATTTTATTTAAATACAAGACTCACTGCAGGTTCAATTTCTGTTCACAAAAATTACCACATAGTTCAAGCTATGTTTCACACTTCCAAGACAAGTCAATTTACTAATCCTTCCACTCCACAGCAAAAAATTAGCTTACAGTAACAAAAGAAACATTGTAAACCTGCAGACCTCTGAAAACAAATAATCTGATTGCACTATAACTGAAAAATGTAACTGTTTCCATGTATGTAGTGAAAATGTCCCAATTTTGTTTTATTGGTCAAGATTGATGATAAAGTTAGCAGGACAAGAGAGCACAGATGATTTGGCAGTACTGGTAACTTTATATCCAGTAGTATATAAGTAGTAGTCTACTACTGTTGAACAACAACTAACTGTTGAAATTATTGGTCTTCTTTACAATGGGTAATCATATTTTATTTGTTATAATTTTTCCCTTCAGATAGTATGAAACTTGACTTTTGAATGTAAACCTGTGATACAGACAAAAAATCAGCTTAGTACCACAACAGGGATTACAAAAATTTTTCAGTTTTCCTCTCCTTGGTTTCACATTGCTGATCTCAGAATAATGTTAATCCAGCTAAAATCAATCAGGTTGTTTCACTATGGTGTCTAGGAAGCAGCAGTGGCAAATTAACCCATATCACATATTTTTTCACCAGAAAAAAACCTCCAAATGTCTTGGTTCTGTGGTTCTAGTCCTAACAGAGGATTCTTGCAGATTATAAGCCTTTAATTGAAATATGCTCATCACAGACTAACTTAAGGCAGTTCTACAGGATGTACCTGCAAACAACTCCACTGTTTTCAGCGACAAGTGTCCCTAAAAAGACTCCTAAATGCTTACCTCACTCAAGATTACAGGATTGCCCTTAATAGAGTTTGGCATGGAGTAAAATTAAAATCCATAAGGTGACCTCTGTCTATAAAAAGGCAAATTTTATCATAAAACCTCAATAATGTGCTTGGAAAGGAATCAAACGGGAACTAGAGATAAGGGCAGAGGAGAGAGAGAGGGAAAAGGGGGAAAGAGAGATGTGAAAAGGGAGAAAGAGGAAAAGGGGTGGAGAAAAGGAAGTTCACAGTGACACGGACTGAGCCATTGGTGCTCTTCGTCCTGTGTTACCAAGTGCACCTGAGGCTGCTAGGTGAACAAGAACTTTACAGTTCTGCCCACCAGCAAGCTTCCCAGCACATACTGTACTATGTTATTTATACCACAAGTACTCTGTGCAAATATGAAATGCAGCTTTTTGTGTTTATGATTCTCTTCTGGAGAGAAAGAAGGAACAGGCTGCAGATGTTTCTGCAATCATTGTGAGGTCAAAAAAGAATGGAAGTTGGCATGGGACTTAAAAAAAAAAAAAGGAAAAAAAGCAGCATCCACTACCAAATTAGAAAATCAGGATTTAAAAGCTGGTGATTGCCACAATGCCTCCTGTGGAAAGATGCCACCTCTGGGACCTTTTGTGCAGCTCTAAAATGGATCATCACTGTACTGGGGAAATATCTGTAATTCTACCTTTTGACAAAAAAGTTCATCTGTGCTAATTAAGCCTCATTGGACTCTTAAGGCATTATATATTTCGTATTTCCATATTTTAGCGTGGAAACATGATAATGCACAAACAATTTATGTCTTTATCATATTGAAATGTATGTATGCATGCAAGAGGGCAACAGTGAGAAATTTCCACTTTGGAATCTGCCTTTCTTGAATGTTTGATTTTGTGACCTCGATTCTGCAATTATATACTTACACTGCAATAGAACTGAAAATCTACAATCAGTTGGAAGGAATCACTGAGCTTACACACTGTATACAATACTTACGTTGTCTAAGTTCCTCGCAGTTTACTTCATTACCTACTATCTCTCTCATTCAGACAGAGAAGTACAATGAAAGAAATATGTACTCATTCTGCCTTTTGCTCTCTCATTAGGAAAAAAATTCTGTTTTAGCACTAAAGTACTCTGCACAACTATAAAGACTAAGGCATAGTTTATGTAGAAGACCAAACTTACAAACAATAAGGATGTATTGCACTGAATCTGCATTCAGAGCTGAAAATATGGCACATTATTGCTAAATTTCTCTTTTTTTCCACTCATTGTTTTGTCCTAAAAAAATCAGTATTTTGAAATGTGCAAGTCTTTAAACCTACATAAGCAAAATAGCTTCTATATTTAAACATTCTAAATAGCAATCTCTTTTAAATGAGGAATGCTCTAAACACCACAGTTAATTCTAGAACTGTGGAATGAAAAAATCTGATACTGACCAAGAAGGAGCCTGAAAATCTCATCTTTTTTGTTTGGTTGGTTTTGCTTTTTTGTGGGGATCTTAGTTTTGGTTTTGTTTGTGGGTTTTTCTTAATTAGTCTTGTGTATATTAATGGGAAAAAAAGTGAAGAGGATAGAGGGATATTAATTTCCAAATATATATATTTCTGTCCATTTTTGTTTTCCCATCCATTATTTAATACTGTAACTGCAAAACTGAAAGCTGACATTATCTCTGAAATACCATGTGCAAGAGTATACATGGAAATTCTTTCAACTGTTGACTGCAATACTTGTTCTCCACATGCTCAGAGCATAATCTGTCTGCCTGTTGTAGCTCAGATGCAAAAGAAAGAAAGAAAATAATAATGAAAAAAACAACAGGATTGGTTTTAGACTCTAACCTGGAATGATCTAGCCTCTGGCCTGTCTCTCATTGCTTCCTCTGAAAGGGTCTTCAGGCTGGGGAGTGGCATGGCTGCTGCAGCATCTGATGCCACAGCCTCTTCTCTGACCTAAAGGGAAAATACCCCAGCATCAGTGGTTATTCTCCTTCAGACACCAGCGGGGATGAACTGTGTCCCCTTGAGCCCGTTGAGTGGACTTGCATTAATCACTGGACCTAACATCGATGAATAAAGTACGACTGATTGAATTTTCATTGCAAATAAATCTCTCATTCACAGTGCTAGGAGAGAATGATACCAAAAAAAACCCCAAAACAACAACAACAACAAAAAAACCAACTACCCTGCCCTGAAAAGAGAAAGGCCAAGAACATGGCACGATGTATGTATTACTGTAAAAACACAGCAGTTGCTGCATGACATTCACTTCCAAAGTTTGAAAGAAGTCAGTATGAAGATGGTGGTGGCACAAAGGAAATTTCCTATCAGCACAGTTTGCTGTAGGTGAAACACGCAGTTTAGGTTCTGTCACTTTCAATGAGCATTTTAGGAAATAGACTTGAAAAAGGTATCTGAAAATAAAGTTAACAACAGTTTTTGTGAATACAGACAGTAAAATAAAGAAGAGATTCCCATTTTGCTAGGAATTAAAGATGTAGTAAGGGAAATCGACACTCCAAGGTAATGAAAACATTTCTTTTGCTTGGCACTGCTGTAGATTAAAAGCAGTTATAAAACCATCTGCCATCAGAGCTACAGTTGAAAATATTCCTTTCTCCTAAATAATTAATATGTACAGCTTTGTTGGACCTTCAAATAGTCCTATACCAGGCTACACTTGTACAAGTCAGAGAGAAAACTTGAGATTATTATTAAATTTAAAATGAGCTTTAAAAAAATACCATGGAAGTTTCTGACCACAGATTATGACTTCCTGCATTTTCTTTTCCTATTTATAATGTTTCAGAGGTTAAAGTAGCAGACACAAAGCCAAATATTTTATGGCCACCAAGTATGTTATCTCTCATTATTCAGCAGAGGGTTAACCACAACAATCACAATTTTTTTGTATGTTGCATTAGTCTTGGCAACCAGAAATAGTGCTCAGCGAGGGAAGGAAAGTGAAATTTTGTCATAACTTCTACATTTATAACGAGTTGTGTGTATACTACAAACTTGCATTTTATTCCACTACAGTTTTTAAGATGGTAGAAGTTGAGGGAGGAAACTTCAACTCTAAGGAAAGGAAGTTGCTTTGCAACAACTTTTCTCCTCCCCTGAGGATAAACAGTTCTAAGGGTTTGGCATGTTTGGAACACAAATCAGAGGGAGCACTTCAAATTCTTACCTCATTCATGGTGGCCTCCACAGCTTTCACATGATTAATGATCAACTCTTCATCTCTATCATAAAAGAAACAAACAAAACAATGGAGTAACTTTATAGAACTGAAGCTCTTCCAATGTAGAAATTAATCTTCAGTTACTTTATGGTTTTGATGTCTTGTAAAATAATTGCTGATAAACTGTTAAGATTTTCTCTCTTTTTCATATCTCCAATGGAAATACTAAAAACAGTTCATATTGGTGCATTTGGTGCATTTCCATATAGAAGATGCTTCTGTTGAGAATAAGCAATTAAAATTAATGTAATTATATGCCTATCAATGAACAACTATCATGGCTTGGATATAGAGGTCATTAAAAGTCTCTAGCAGGATGGTATTATATTCTTGTATTGGAAAACACTGACAGATTCTGTTTATTTCATCTGCTTTGCTTATATGTTCCAAAGGGAGAAAAAACCCCTATTTGTTGTGAAGAGCTGCTAGAACAATGAAGGGAAAGTTGTCATTGTTGATATTCAGTTGCTATACACAGAAAAAAAAAAGCCATTTTTAAAGTCTCTTCACATGAAAAAAATCTTTTCTGGATATATGTGTGGCCACAAAGAAGAATGTCCAAAATAGATTGGGGTGATTAGGATGGAAAGGACAAGCTTTCTAGAACAAATCCTTCTGCAGGTGACAGCTGCTTTGATCAAATCCTACCAAATAAAATTTGTCATTTTCATTAGCTTGTTAAACATTTCATTGAGGATTATACAAATGGCATTATTTCCCTCGTGCATAAAGCCCTTAAAGCTTCTCAGATTTTAGTCTTCAGAGGTCAAATGAACCCACGTATGACTAAAGCTTTTTTAGATCCTAGCCATGGAACAACAATATTCATATTACATGCTTCATACTACGGTAAGTATTAGAAAACAAAGTCTGCAAAGTTGTTGGTTTTTTTTTTAATCTGACCACATGGTGTAAGAATTGGTTAGTAATAAGCTCCTTCAAGTCATGGGGGCTCCTTTTGACTACCAGTCTTTTCAAAACCAGTGCCTGAGCCTTTCCTTCCACTCTACGTTGTGGTGTAAGTGGTATGGGGATTAGGTGTAAATCCAAAACTCCCTGAAATCAGCTGGAAGATCTGTCTTGTACCAAAGGAAAGGCTAGGTCCAAAATGGGTTTCAGTCCCTTTGGCAGCGAAGACTTGTCCCCTAGCTGATGATTCTGTACTTACTATAAATAAATTGTATCTGTCTATAACAAAATGGCATGGAAACACAGAGAACTAACAATCATTTCTTAAATAAACAGAACTTTAAGGATCTGCCAAAGAGATATCAGATCAGTAAAATCGCACAGGTGTTTTGTTTGCCAGATATTTCAGCACCCAGCATTTGGAGCACTATTATGGGATAACTGCATAAAATGTATGACCTACTATTTTGAACTAACACTTTTGTTTTTAGAAGACTATGTCTGAATTTCAAAAAAAAAGGAGACAGATGTACTTTACTCTTCTAACCTTACACTGTCCAGGGCTAAAATGCTGCTCATGGAAGTAGGAATTTAAATTTTTATACATTTCAAGCGATATCCCCCATGCCCCAGGGCTCACATTGCTCCCTGTTCCTGGATGGCACGTTCTGCCTCCTGGAGAGTCTCCTGCAGCCGCTGCCGGTACTGCTCTGTGTCTTTCAGGAGTCTATTCTGGTGATCCAGAACTTGGTCTCTTCTCCTCAGTTCCTCCGCTGCATTAGAGAGGCTCTGCCAGCAGAGAGCAGAGTTGCTATTTTAGCCCAAATAAACTTCACTTTATGCCACTGGCTACTGACCAACATGGAAGACAAATTTATTGTGAAGTAGATTTGGACCACTGCATACTACGGTTTTATGAATTTCCTAACAAAAGCATTAATGACTCAGAATCCCCACAGTTTTTAGTATATTTGCCACGTATAAATAAGTTTTAGAAAACAAAATGATTGTAGGTAAAAAGCCTAAATCAAACCCTCACTGAAGACTTTTTCTTAAATTGTTAAAAATAAAACATCCATGGCTTAAGAAAAAAATTGAGTCTTTGAAGTGTTTTCTCAGTAGCTTAAAATTCTCAGAAGACTGAGTGGTGTGTGTATTTACTCCTGTTATTTTATTTATACAAGGACTGCACTATTTGGCTTATTTAACAGAAGGTAAAGCTCTGGTGACTGCTCCAGAAGAATAACATTACCATCAGAGGTACATTGGAGACTTGGCTTCTATCTTTGTTGGCACATGAGTGCAATTCCAGTGTATTACTCAGCTCCTGAATCCGTCGCTGGTGTTCTTGTAGAAGCAATTTTGCCTCATGCTCACGCTGCAAAGCATTATCTAACTCCTTATGTATATTGTCTTGGTTGATTCTCTGGAAAGAGAAAGAAGTTTGCCTGATTCTGTAATTATATTCAGTGCTTTCCCTACCACTAAGTGAGTTTCACTTGCAAACCCACCAAATTCCAAAACAAATGCGTGCTTAGGATTAGTATTGAGATTTTTTTAACATGAAGACAAATCACTGAACAGTAAAATGGCAGACCAGTTAATTACTGTGTTTTTCAAAAAGAACGTTCATGTAAAGTCTTGGCATTCATTATTCTTGTCAAAGTAGCACCCTAGGATGCACAACTTCAATATTTAGAAGGAAAAATACGCAGATCAGTGTTCAGAAACTTAGTGGATAGCTTATTAATCCTTGTAAACACCTTTGTTGACTGTTCTTCTCCTCCAAGAACTGTTCCAGACATAAGAAATAATTCTTCAAGGAAAGTTGTCATCTATATTTCAACTACAACCTAAAATGTGACAACTTTCATCTAACTGTCCCAAAACCACTAAGGGAATAAAACAGGTTAAAATAAAATAAAACAGGTTTGTTAAGAACAAACCTGAAGATGATTAGAGATTTTTGAGTAAGAAAAAATCCATTTTACTAGCTAGGAACAGGAAGGACAATGGGTGAGACATTATTTAGCAGATATTATCTGCTTGGAAGTGTTTGGATTGGGACACACTGACAGGTTCTACCAACTAGGCTTCAGGTTAGGGAACCCACAGTGTTTCAGTAAGTCAATCAGCAACAGCAAAAGACTCAGGGGAATTTTGGGTATTTGTGCTACTGAGAATGTTGGAGAATGCTTTTTCTCCCCTGCCATAAAGTAACTTCTTCAGGGAAACAGACCCACTAAAATTGGTATTGTATTTATTATAACAACATCCATTACTATGTTATTCATCAACATCCATTCAGAGTTTAAACTGCTAAATTTATATTTCATGAACTTCTCATGAACAGTCTTATTGAATATGTTCATTCCAGCTGACTTTACTCTGTGGAAGTGAAATCTTCTTTTAGGATACATAAATCACATCAACATTTCCAACAAATGGGAGAACCCGGATTGCTGAAGGCCAAACTGTAATTTATACAGGATACCTCCTTTTACAAATCAAAAGGAAACTCCAGTGGAAAAAGGGTATTTCTAAATACATCTGTCTTCTAGTTTAGTGGCATTTACTGGACAAGTTTTCTGGAAAATTCTATTGAAAGTAAATCAATTTTATGCTTGTTTTCCAAAATAAAACAAATAAAAAATGTGTAGAAAGGAGAATCTCTTTTAAGCAAGAGAGTCTCCAAGTCAAATGTACTTACACGCTGAAGTTCATTTAATTGCTCTTGCAGTCTGCAGGCTTCTTCAGCATCTTTCTGCATCTCACTGAAAGCCCATCCACATTCTGCAAGCTGCAGGTGCAGTGAGTGGGACTCTACCTCTGCTGCATGAAGCCTTCGTAAAAATCCAAATATTTCTTGCTGCAAGATTGCTATGTTTCTCTGTCAGCAAACAAAAACAAGTTGATGGGCTATAAAATCTGCTATTTTAGCAATAAAATAAATCATATTTAGGACCCAAGAAAGTGAAGACAAAACTATCATTTTTTCCTCTCTCTCTAAAAGACATACACAAAAGTCTGAACCTGTCACCTACCAAGGGTTACTGAAAATTCTGTTTACAAAGAATTACTATTTTCACCTAAAGTCTACTATAAAAGATTATGAGAGAAAGTGTTTGTCTTTTCATTTTGGTTAAAGGGAAGGTTATCTTTACTGAAAGAAAGGATGGTAAACATGAGAAAACAGAAAACAATAATAAAAAGCAACCTTAACATATCAAGCCACAGGCAAATTTGTTCTTATAAGCTAAAACAGATGTGATAGAACTTGGAAAAAAATATTTTACTTGGATACACTAACACTCCTCCAAAAATTCTTTGACAATAAACAAAAAGACCTATTCACACTCTAATGTGTGACAAATCTACTTCTGAGTGTCCATACAGTGGTACTTCATTGTCATGGACTCATAACCAGCCTGAAACAAAATAAATGGTGCTATCAAGGGAGCTTCACCATTGCTATAAACCTTCTATTTTCCTGAAGGAGGACTGTAATCCGCTTACTGTGCTGGGCAGTCTGTCATACAATCCAGCTTCCAGGGCCTGGGCATTTACTCTCTGGAGCCCACGAGCCAGCCTCTGTATCAGGGAGTCCCTCTCCAGGTAAGGTCTATACCCACAAGCGTTCCGTTGAACTGTCTCCATCAGTACGCTCAGGTTGTCCATCAGTTTTGCGAAGCAGCTCCTGGCTGCACCGATAAGTGAGTGTCCAGAAAGCCAGGACTCTGCATCTTTAAGAAACAACAACACAAAGGAAACATCAAGCAGGTTATTAGTTCCCATTTCTTGTAATATACCATTCTTTTTCATTGATACAAGATGGAACCTGTAAATATTCTGAAACACAGAATACTGAATCTGAAACACTGTTCAAACTTTGCTTTTTGATTTTCAATTTATTGAAAACAGCATGATCAAAGAAGAAAATGCCTGAAACTAAATCTAAACAAATTTGGTTCAATGGCAACTTTTATACCAATTTAGTGTTTAGTCTTTTGGAAAATGCATCACCTTGTCTTTGTCCTGCTGTTTCCCTTTATTCACATAAATTATCCCTCTTCCAATATCCTTTTTTCTGTGACAAAAATGTGGGGACTCTAAAAGTAGAGTTTAATAAAGAACCAGGGATGGCAGCAATGCAGATGAACCAAGGGAGCCTGTATCAGTTATCACTGTAAATAAACTCCATAAACACTCTCCCAGCCTTCAGCTTCCATGGCTCTATATACTGAAAGGATAAAATATCATATCAGCTGTTAAAGAAAATTAATCTGTTCCAACAGTACAGAGATGTGATCATTCAGAGAATGCAGAAAAGAGTTATTATTTAATCCTGCAATGAAATTACTCCTTCAGGGAAACAGTCCCACTAAAATTTGTATTGACTAGCTCAGGATATAATCTCTAGTCAAAGGTGTCTATCATAAATATTCAGAAATACCTCTTCAGAGCTGCGATCCAGAACAGTTTAGATAAAATCATAAAAATGGAAATTATATAACCAACCTGACTTACTTATTTTGAAAATATATTTCTGCTACAACAATACACAGTTAAAATTACCTTGGTTGTTGAGAACATCCTGCAGTTCCGAGATGGAACTGATTATTGCAGTATAGAGGTTAGAGCTAGTCAACCAATGAAGTGCTTCCATACAGTCAACTCCTTCCTCTCCAAAACCTGTGGAAGTGAATTGCAGCTAGCAGGATAACTGAATCACTAAGATATGGCACACTGCTATCTCCACCTCTTTCAGAAATTAACCAAAAATAAGCCTATAAACAACAAATTAGACAGAACAATTTAGACTGTTTTAAGCATGCTTCCAGAATTACTTTTAAAAAAAAAAGTAGATGAATCTTCTAATTGGCAAAACATTTTTGATTCTATTTATCCTTTTAGAGGGAAGTATAAACTGGTCTGGCAACAGAAAGAGGCAAGTAGATATAACCTCAAAAGAAAATTTCAAAATCCTATGCTAATATTTTACCTGAATCAGAAAGCAATTTTTGTGGAAAATTGCAGGAATTTTGGTAGGAAATAGGTATTAGAAATTATTACAAAAAAAAGAGGAAATACTTTTTCAAAAGAAAAAAAAAGGTGACAGTTAATAATTTAGGAACATTGCAAGATATTTACCACAGAGAAGATGCTGCAGCGCCTGGTTATGAAATCCGTAACACAAATATCAAGGATATCAGATAGCGTTGAGTTCATGTGCATAATTGCAATTTTATTTGCAATGCTTAACATAAGAGTAGGCATTTGCTCTTAGAGTGAAATACTTCATGAAGAAACATAAAAAACATAAATCCATAAATAATATTTGTCAGAATGTCATTAAATATGTCTTTATGACCTAGCAATAACAATAATATTGCTCTTTGTTATTCCCTAAGCATGTAATTTGACATAACATTTTAAGAACATTTCACTTACGTGGCACAGGATGCCTGCCTCTGGATTCTCCCACACAAACTTGAATTCCAGTGCTTCCTCTGGAGCCATCCGTCCAGACAAAAAAGGTACAAGAATATCGGGCCAGAGCCCTCAGCCTGTTAGCAGCCAGAACTGCAATCACAGCTCTTCGGAACACATAAACCAGGTTCTTGGCTCTTCTCTGCCTCAGCCTGCCTTCGTCTTGGTTTCTTTCTACCACAGTAGGGAGAGCATAAAGGAGGCTGATGATCTTCTGGTTCAATAATTGGTGCTGGTTCATCTGTTCCTGGAGAATGTCTCTTTGGTAAGGCATAGTGCACAGTCGGCCATAGAGAGAGCACAGGGCCCCTGACAGCAGCGCACAGGCTGCAAGCAGGGGTGAGCACTCCTTGTGACCACTTGATAATGTATTTTTCATGGAATTGTTTTCCTGGGTCAGTTGTGCGCACATTTGTTCAAGGCCATACAGTTTTTGCCTGTTTTTCTGCTCCCTTTCTTCACATTCCTGCAACAGAAACAAACCAAACAAAAATGGAAGAAATATTAACTAGATGGTTTTTACCTAGATGAGAGCAAAAAGAAAATTCTTAGTTTTGCCATTCAAATGATTCATTAAAGGAATAAAAATTGTTAGTAATGATAGTGATAAAAGTATCTCTTCTAGTAAAAAATTACAGAATCAGATATATGACACCAAAGCAATGGTGGGAGGGAAGTTTACATGATCATCAACTGCAAATGGACTCCTGATTTCTGACTGCAATTCACCAATACTGTGACAGCTAACAGAAGGTCCAACACCACTTGTCTGCCCACAATACACTTTTAGGGGTTGACTTAACAATAGTAGTAACATTCTCCAATTTCAGAGAGAACACTGCTCTACCAAGCAGAAAACCAGTGTAAGGAAAAATGTAAGGAAGGCTGGAATATAAAACTACACAAATTAAAGCTTTCACCATGCAAAGACTTCCAGCCCTGAAATCTGCATCAAATACAGCATTATTCTGTGAAGTTGCAGTAACTCACAAATAAAAAGGCACATCTATTTCCTTTATTCACAATGCTTTTAATTGAAACAGGTGTGAAGGAAGGGGATAGTAAAGACAATAAATAGTTTTTGTGGAATAACATTTTGGATTGCAAATAACTCATCTAACAAGCACTGACAGTTTTACACTTTAAAACAACTTTTCACTGTAGTATCAGTAAAGCAGTGCCGCTTAACATTGTTGAAATCCACCACTGTTCTTAGGGTCAGTACATAAGTAACTACATTGATCCACAGGTAACACCACATTATTGTTACTCCATACAATCTCTGCACATGATGATGCTGAAAAAGTATCAGCTGCCCTCAGTAATTCTTAAAAAAAGGAAAATCGATCTTACAGCTTTAACATTCTCAGAAAAAAATACTACCATCTGTAGACGAAATAAGGCTTCTCAGTTGGGGCTGTAGACCAAATTCTCTTCAACAAATGCTTCAACAAAGTAAGTTATTTCTTATTTAAAGTGATGTTAATATTATCCTGCAAGGGGTTGGTTTGTTGTTTGTGGGGTTTTTAGTTTAAAAATACACTTTAATAATTCCCAAATGACCTTAAACTGCTAAGGGACTTAAACTACTAAAATAATCCATTAAATGTTACAAGAAAAAAAATTAGAAGTTCACAGCACCATACCTGTGCTCTGGCTTGAATTTCTGCAAGGCGATTTGAGTACTGCTCTTCAAGATATTGCTTTTCTTTCTGCCATAAATGTTCCTGTGCTTTAAACTGTTCAGACATTTTCTTAAAAGCATCCTCCTGGTTCTGCAGAAGGTTGTTCATAGTGTCAGTCTTTTGCTTGCAAGTATGTTCTAGGTGAGATATCTGTGTGACAAGAATTTAAGAAGAAATTATTATTTACGTTTTCACTTTAAGTTAAACACAGACTATTTCAGCATAAAACCTAAACTGTGATTTCTTTAATATTTTCATTAAAACTATGAAAAACCCTATCATAGTAGATTAATTACTTGGTTCTCAAAACAAAACTGAAATATATTTTGAAACAAGTATTTTATTTGGTTTTGGTTTTGCCATCCTTATACCACCTTGCAGATATTTGTCACCTTCTTTGCAGGAAACCTGAACCAGGCACTTAAAACACTTTTTTTAAAAACTTGTATTCAATTTCAGCGAATTCAGCAAGTTTTAGTAAATCAGTAATCCAAGTATACCCTTTAGAAGTTTGTGATGATTGCAAACAATAATTAAAAACGGCATTTTTTGTTTTCTTTGGGGTTTTTTTGGGTTTTGGTGGAGGTTTTTTTGGTTTTGGTTTGGTTTTTTTTGGGTTTTTGTTTTTTTGAAAAGCCAAGACATTCCAGATTATTACTAAGTTTTAAAACAATTTCAGGGGATTCTAACATAGAGAATGTTTTCTTTACAAATAGCTCATAAGTTTATGATGTGTTTTCAACAAGCATGAAAGGATTCACTCCTGTGGTTTAACACTGCACATCCCACGCAAACCAAATGGAGGAATGAACCAAGCCAACAATGATCTCCACATGCACGCACTTGCACTTTGTTACTAGAAAATATTAGCAAGACACTTCCAGATAGATCACACTGAACTGTAGGAAAAAAAGTTTTGTACAACACAGTCTAAAATCCCAGAAAAGATGCTAAGTACATGAGAAGAGCCCTACAGACCTCATGATCAGTCTCAATAAAAATGCTTAATTAAAAAGCAGGCACAAAAAGATACAAGCCCCACAAACACTGTCAACAATATTCACTCCCTTCCCTTCTCTTCCCTTTCCTCTTCTACTTCAAAAGAGAAATAAACCAGAAAACAAAGTGAAACCCTAAAGAGTGGCTTACCCACTCTTAGCTTAGTCTCTGGAGCCAGCTGACTTATTTAAAAAGTGTGGTTTTTTTCCTAAAAACTCAAGGTTTTCTGGGAGGAGAGGTCATGTAACCTCACTTGAATTATTATCATGCAGAAAAGTACAGCTCCTCCTTCACACAAATGCTGACATGTTTTATAATAGGTATTTCTAAAAATGTCATAATCCAAAAGTTACAATTAAACAAAAAACCCCACACTGGCATTCTTTCAAATAGTAGATCTGAACCATAAACACATAATTTAAAAATGGTATTCCTGGAGAAAGCGTATTTTGCCAATGGATTATGGTAAAATAAAGACTTGCTTTATGACTGTAAATGACTACATTCTGTGAATTTCTTCATCAGTAAGATGAATTTATTGTCTTTTAATTAGGTCCCTGTGGCTAGGATCAGATACTCCTTTCAGAATGTCCTGCACAGAAGGTGGAGCTGAGAGATTCGATGCACACTCCAGTCACATCTAAAGGCCCACAGCAACAGCATCAAACTGAGCTGTGGACAAGCCAAAATAAACGGTGTTTATTTGTTAGTGTCCAAATCCTTTTGGGGGGATGAATATCAGTCCTTTTTAATGAGACTGCAGTGTGAACAAATGTCACTGAGCTCAGCAGAGGCAGCTGATGCTTGGGGACACTCACCCTCTCGTTAGCCTTGTGGAAGTTCAAGATCAGGGCTTCAACATTCTCATGCAAGAGTGCACAAAGCTCTGTCCAAGGTAACTCTTCCAGGGGGACAGTTGTCTGTCTGGTAAGCACATGGGCATTTGCCATGCTCTGGTATAAGTTCAGGAGGATAGACATTTCCCTCTGAAACACAAAGGAAAATTAATTGCTGTATCTGGGCAATGTTAAAATCAAAAGAGATGCATCATATGTGTAGTAGCAGTGCTGCATGCAGCTGAAAACAAGCCCTCAAAGTTCATTCTCACAGATTTACAAAATTCCTCAGTTAATTTCTAATAATTGCAGCCATAATTGCATAATATTACAGCAAAGTAAGGAAATAGATTTCACAAAATTTATCAAATTAGACACAGTATGTATATAAAGTATGTGAATAAATCCCAGTCCTGTGGGGGCCACAATCATGACCTGGCACAGATAAAAATTTCCATGCTCTCAGTGGATGCAGTTCATTTACCCATGTTAATACTTTGAGGTGCATTCAAACTGTGCCCCAACACCTGCACAGCACACAGAAAACTGTCCAGTTGGCTTGGCAGCAAAACACACTCTAAATTATTTTAAAATTTTGTTTTGCGTGGATTATATATGATTAAATAGCCGCCCAAAATAGTCCTACAGCTCCACCAAACTCCACAAGCTGTGCCTCATTTATTTACAGTGATTTTAATAAGTGGTATAATAAATTGATTCAGGTTATAAATAAATTTTAGTAACAACGGCATGCAGTAGAAATTCAATTCTTCATACTTTTAGTACATACAAGTGCCTTAGATTACTTTGATTAAGTTAATAGAAATGTTATCTTAATGTTTCTCAAATGCCATGAAGATTGTATCAGTACAGTCAGAGATCAATATAAGATTATCAGACTACTGTGGAAAGAACATAAGGAGCACAGAATGGTATAAAATATGAAAAAATACTGTACAGGTCAGGAAAGCATGAAGGGAAAATTAAGGGAAGGAAATGCACTGATGTTTTTACACAGTTTAAGCATAAGTATAGCAAAGACCAACAGCGATATATTAAATGTTATCTGCTACAGTCTTCTGCTTTTTCATTTTGAGAAGCAAAATCAAAGCTGTCTCAATGGAGTAAACAGGATCACACACAGGCTTCCCAAACAAATACAAACAGCTTTGGGAAAAATGCAAAGCCATCCAAGGCAATAAATAAACACCTGATCTCATAAGGGAACCACTAATACAACTCTTCCAAAAATGAATATTTTTATCACCTGCTCCAGACAGTCTTGTGGTTTGAAATCCTTTGAGTAAAACAATTAAAACAACCACCTCCATGAATATGACAGTGAGACAATCCTTTTTTTTAACCTTTCAGTAACATAACATTAATTTTGAGTCTACCATTAAATTCTGTTTCCATTACCAGAAATCTTGATCATGAATGGAATCTTGTCCTGAATTTTTCTCATGTATAATATATATTTTACTAAGGAATGCGAATAAGAAAGGAAAACTCCTACCACAGCAACAGCAAGCACTTTAAGTTTCTAGTATAATATTTAGAGCTTGTAATTGTGTTTTGTAGTTATAAGTAGCAATCATTAATGCCTGTAGTTAAGGCACACAGCTGCTTTTCTCTCTATATGTTCCTTTTGTGCCTGATGAAATTACTTTTTCAGGCTAAGTAGGCCAGCAAATGTCTTTTAATACATTATTGCTTGCATGGAAGAAGCTGTTATTCTCCCAGAAAGAAAAAATAAGATCCTGATTTTACTTGTCTTCAGATCTGCCTGCGCAGTGGACAGCACTAAGACAAAGTGTGGAATAACTCCATCATCTGAACAAAAGACACCCACAAATCTGAAGACTCTCTGATGCAGGTCTCGGCTCCTGTCCACAGGGAACAGACATCATGCACCTTCCATGCTCAGAGCTCTGACAGAGAAAGAGGAGAATGTTCCAAGCCACCACCAAAAAAATTTTATATTACTAAGAGTAGAAACAAAACAGATGTTACCACACAATGACAGGAGAGATTTTCTAAACATGCTAAGAACTTTCCTTTGTCCATGCTGCTATGCAAAAAGATGGGAAAATTGTTATTCAAGGTGTAGCTGAGTAAAGACAGTAGAAAGGCCCAAAGTGGTCATATAAGAGGAGAAAGTTTTCAGAAAATAAGCCAGTGAAATACATCCAATGTGCCAAATCCACAGCAAAGCATGCAAAAAACAAAACAGCAACAAAAAATCCCCTCTGCTTTTCCATCTGAAAGCTTGAAATAATTTTCAAGGATTTTTTACAGTCAAATACTTGCACTAAAACTAAAAGAGTGTATGAAATAGAAATAAACATTTCTACAATGGTAGCTAATGAAACTTGACAAAAAAGTTGGGTAGAAAGACAGAACATTCTTCACGTGAAATGACAATCCGTATCTAAAAAATGCCTTAATTAGAAACACCAGTACATCCTACCCATACTTTAAAAAAACATTTTCAAATTAGCTTCTCCAAGGCATTCGTTACATTTATTCATGTATTAAATTTTTTAAAAGGTAGCATATTAACAAAAATGGTAAGAGTACAGCAGAGCTCTTCCACAGCTCAGCACAGCAAATGCAGCAAATCTTCAGCACAGTAAATATTTTGACAGTATGTTTTAAAAAACACCTAAACAATGTGTGCCACATTTTTTTCCTTACTATTGAGCCTTCATGCAGGCTGAAGTTGCCAGGAGGAGTCACTAACGTCCCAAGGGATTCTTCAGTTTCCTTTCTTTCCTCAACCTGGTCTTTCCATTGCACACCAGAGGACAAACGCTGTCTTCGTAAACTGGAAAGTTTCCACAAAAAGATATTTTAACCAAAATTACTTTTGGCAAATGCACTGTGTTCTTTTAAAGAATAATCAATGGATTTGGCAGATACCACTTTAGCACACCACATGGATTCTGAAACTGCTTGCCTTTCTTAATTGAATGAAGAACTTTATATTCCTTCTAAGAAAGATTTTTCAAGAGGTTATATTTTCAGCTACCAAGCCTCATGACATGCAATTCATAAGATTATCTGGATATGACCTCAAAGTTACATATAACAAACAGAATTCTTCATATTTTAATTAAAACAACAGCTGTCTTCAGAGAGACCATGTCACATCTTGCATCATCAATCCTGATTTCAAGTACAGTTCTTGCTCTTATGGTTTCCACATGCCTCATCTACTCTGGAGTGACTTTTAAAGCAGACTGCCCAGAATTTTAATCTGTTGTTTACTGTGTAAGTCAGGAAAACAGATATATCAAGTGCCTGGCATGACTAAACAGGCAGCTGATGAGGAAACTACAAGGCCAAACAATAGTATAAAGGAGACAGAAGCAGAGACAGGAATCCAAGGAAGAATTTAAAAAGATTGCCTGAGTATTTAGGCATAGTGTCAGTAAAACCAAAAGCTTGCTTAAAATTTATGTTTGCAGAGGATGACAAATGCTTTTCCAGCTCAAGTTTTAAGTATCTTACTAAAAAGCATCTCCATAACCATGAATCTTGTATGAGTTGCTCAGGCCACAAACTTTCTTTCTTGTAGGAAAAACCAGTTTCTTTCATTCTCCACTACTACTTGTGTAAGTCAACATAAACACCTGTGTATACAGAGCCATATAGTTCTAGGCTGAAAGAGAGGTCCTCCAAGTTCTGTTACCACAGACACAGGAGACTGTGCTGGGCAGAAAACATCCCAAGAGATTTCCTCTGCTCTCACACATTTCAATATTTTTTAACAATTTAGAGCATTCAACAGCCATTCAAAAGTTGAAAACAAAGATTACCTACTATAAATGATATACAACTTCTTGACAGGAATCTTAGAGATTCAACTGAGTCATATAAGTGGAAAATAATGTCTTCATAATAGAATATATAAGACAATATATAGAAAAGCCATCTTTTCTAGACCTGCTGGCTATGTTTTCATACACTCACCCCAACCACTACTGGAGGCTGGACCCTACCATAACTACGATTTTCAAAATTTTTCATTTGGCAAATTATCTGTAACAGGCTAGTTATTATCTGTACCATTCACAATACCTTTGGTTACTGATATGGGCCTGTTATTAATGGACTGCCAGGTTCTGAACTTTAGTTTGGTTTGGCACATTGCACTAGATTTTCTGCTGACTGGAAATTGCAGGGAATGTAAACTACAAGTTGTACTCAAGCTGTCTACTGCCACTTTACAACAGCTTTAAAAGGAAACTTACACTTTTTTTCCTCTCTCATGTGCATTTTCTGACTCTCTGAAATCTTTCCTTGATACCCCTGAAAAAGCTTCTCTCGTGCCGCGTTGCTCTTCATTCAAAGCACCTTCAAGTTCTTGAATTCTCAACTACCAAGTTATAAGGAAGCAGTTAAAGGAAGTTAGGAAAGACTACCATGGTCTTTACTGCTGTTTGCTGTTCTGTTCTGCACTTTAGAGCTGAATACATTCTATTAATTCTATACGGAATTAGAAAGCGTTGAACAATGTAAAAACGTATTAATACATAAAGTTCCAAAAAGAGAGAAATAGATATGCTGACCAAAAGCACATTTTGTTGTCCTTTCATGGAGTTTGGATTTTCCTCTTTTCAATTATTTGTATTACTGAAGTTTTCCAGAGGAATTCTATTTTTTTAAGCAGACTCGTAAAAGTGTGGAATTAACAGTAAACACTACACTTGCACTCAAAGCAAAGCACATATGGAGCTTGTTCATGTACATAAACAAGGAAAAAAACCTTATCAGTTTTTCACCTATAAAAGATAAATCTCTAACTTCAAGGAATGCTACCCTCCAGTTCCTTTGTATGATGTAGAAGTAGAGAAGGAATCAAGAAAACTGAATCATCACTACTTATTTAATCATCAAATCAGAAATCTAAGTGACTGTACTTAGAGAAGGTCCTAAGAAAATAATTGAGAAAGTGTCAATGCTTATTGGTGTTACTCAGAAAACAAGAAAATAAAAGATTATATTCCTTCTTGTTTTCTCATATGGTTTTTCAAAAGTCCAGTGTGAAGGCTTTGTTAGTCAGTATGAGATCACTCAGCAATTATCTTACAGGTTTTTTGTACTTGTTTTTTAAAATAAACCCTAATTGCTTTAATGGATCAAACCCTGTGTGATACAGTTTAATAATACAAGAATTTAATATACAAGTATACATATTGCATTTTTCCATGTATTCAAACTTCTCTGGTAACTGCAGATATAATAGCTTTGAAGCCAAAATGTACTCAGCTGAAATTTGAAACTGCAGTCTCAGGATTTATTAATATCTCACACCTAGAGAAGTTGGGTGTATGCACTGCATCTCCAAAATTATCTAAGTACCCATTCCAAAGATACAAGACAGAACATTTCAACAGTTTACCTATTGTGAAACATTTCCTTTCCCCTCACTGTTTCAATGCTACTTTGAATTCTCAAACATAAGAATGTGACATTTTATTTTAATATTTATTCTATTAACTTGATAGTCCCCTGAAAAAAGGAGATATTTTTCTATTACCTTTCACAGTTTTGACACTCATTGCAAAAAATCTATGTTTTTACTGGAGCAAGGAAGGCTTGGCATTTTTCAAAGACTGTACCTTTACAAGTTCATCTTCTGTTTCATTGTAAACTTCTACTAAATATTTAACTAAAAGTTTACCTGCATGATTTCTGTAGCAGATTTACATTGCATATGTGCTAATCTTGCTGCTGCAGCATCTTCCTCCAGTTTCTTTATTTTCACTGTCTCTGCCTAAAAGTACATTTTGAAAATATTAAGTCCAAATATTTAAGAAAGATGATAACATCATGCAAACACAACTTAATTTCTTCAGTTTATTAGGTCTCCATAAACCAACCTGTGGTATCTGAACTACTTGCACTTTAGAACTGTGAAAACTCATATCAATAAATAAGTAAAAGAAAACAATTACATATCCAGAATATTAAAATAAAAGTTTTTGTTTAGTTAAAAGAATTTATGTAGGATTATGTTCTTGCTGCATTTTTTATACTCACAGATACTTATCCCCATGTAAAGGCCTGGACATGGAATTTCAATTGAAAAAATGCTTCTAACAATAGCAGTAACTACAGAGGTGCTATAATAGAAATTCACATGCAATTTTAACTACACTGTTTCCTATCAACAAACTATTTTCACTTAGACTGATGACTGATTTGAAAAGAACAATATACTCCAAAAGGACTCCTGCCTTCAAGTGATGCAACAAAGATCAAGAAAAAGACATTAATATTAAAAGTCATTTGAGACACCGAAAGTTACACAGATACAAGTGAAGTCATTGATTCTGGACAAATAAAGCAAAGTAGCAAGTATGTGAGACTGAAGTTGACTCTACGCACTTCAGTTAGGGAAATACTAATTGAAAAATAAATAAATAAATAAATTTAAATACAAGCTGATGGCAATAAATTTAAACTCTGTATAATCTCACATATTCACAAAAGGAAATAACTGAGAAACAGAGATCTGTGGAAGGCCTATTAAAGAGAAAGTCATGGCACAGAGCCCACCAAATCTACACTACAACAGCATCAGCTAAATGGCTTAAGCTTTGCCTCCTCCCACAAAATCTATGGGCTTAACATGTTTAAATAATTTTTTTAAAAATTCACAAATCCTGCACAAATACTCCCTCTATGCCTCTATATTGCTAAGAGTACTCTCCCAGTGACATAAACCTCTTTCCATCTGCAGTTCAAACACCAGTCTCAGGTCAGGCTCACAGCATTCACCTCTGAATCCACCTTTCCTGTGAACTGATGCTCCATATTTTGTAAATCAAACACAAGGCATTCATAGCATAACTCAGAGGTTTCAAAAATGAAACTGCTCAGTTGTGCCAGTGCTTGCAGCAGCAGACAGAAAGCTTTACCTCCAGTTCTTTGATGAGATACTCCTGTCGTGTATTCTTGAAATCCAGACACTTGGCCTGGAGCTTCACAAACTTGCTGCAGGCATCGTGTTCTGCCTCCATATCCTTCAACTTCCTGGCAATGCTGTTCAGGGCAGCATTTGTCTCCTAAAGATAAATAGGTACATGAATAAATAAATACATCAAGAGGTACTTTTTCTAAGATAAAGTATTGCAGTAGAGAGCTCAATAGAGGAGGAGAGACCGCATCAGATGATGATGTTAGAATTTTAAAATCTCAGATGCCAGCACATGTCAACAGAAGTGTTTACCCAACAGCAAGCATGCTTTTAATTGACCACCAAGAAATCTCTGTTGGCCCAAAAATCACTGTGAACATGACCTTCTGTGATAACACTAAAATCAGAGTCAGATCTCCACAGGAAATCTTTCCCTAAAAGAGTACAGCTCTTCCAATCTCTTCTGTGTCCCAGCTCAGTGGCAATGCTAGAAACAAGGTGCATTTGGGGAAATTATGGAAAATGGGGACATGGGGACAAACGTTCATTTTTGTTGTGATTTTAATTGCTAAAACGTCAGATGTTTTGAGAGACAATTACTCCCACAGACCAAATAATTTCATTTTCTGCTTTTCTGAAAAGGATTTTCCTCTTTGTAGAAACTGAAGTACTTTAAAAACTTAAGAAATATGAAGCCCTCAGTAGAATAAAATAAGATGGTCCCCACTTCTATTTCTGCATACAGAAACTCAACTAATCTACAGGCTGGGAGAATTACTGACATTACTAGATTCTGCAGCTCTGTGAAGTCACTGCTACAAAACCCCATAGTCCATATGAATTTGGACCAAATTTAAGCTAATCCTCTAGCTTTGCATGTCCAGCAAGACAGGTTTCTTCCCTTCAGAATGCAAAATAAATAAATAAGTAAATCAATAATCCAAAATTTACAATTTCTACGAATATATATACCTGGAAAGATTTAAAAATATTTATTTCTTCAAGTTTATCTTCCAGATATTAACAAAAGTGAACTGGGAAATATGAAATAATTAATACATATTTTGCTGTAAAATACCACAAAAAATTTAAAACATTTTATACTGGAAATGTAATTAACATCAGCAAACTAAAATTGTCATGCATATATGAAGCTTGTTAAACAAGTCAGTATGACCAACAGGATTTCAGAGTTCTGAAGAATTTCTGAACTTTTTGGAGGCGGTATGACTGTTTAATAGTATCCTCATAGCCACCTGAAAATATTTGCTCATGAAAGACATGGCTGGGGTTTTTTTGCTTTGTTTTGGTTAGTTGGTTTTCTACTGTGTGTAAACGACACAATCTCCCAAGTATTTTAAGGAAAAAACTGTTCAGGGATATGATCTCCTCTCTAACCACAAGGTGATGGTATTGCCCTTCGTATCGAATCCAACCCTCCTATCCCGGCCCAGGATATGCCCAACAGAGCTCACCACCTGACACAGAGCAGAGGAACCTGACACAAAGCAGAAGACTACTTTTCCGGCGTGTTTCAGACACACATTTCAAATATTCTGTGACTGCCATGCCTACTTCAGCATTTTCACAGCCAGAATTACAGTTTGTGCAGTTTTTCAAGCCAGGATTTGCCTACATGCTCAGAATCCCACTTCTCTGCATGTCTTAAGACCACAATTAAATCTCCTTAGCTTTCATTTTATAACTCAGAATAACTAAAGGAGATTTAAACCAGGCCTGTAACTACTCAACATAAAAGACAGCAACACATTCAAACTCATAATTTATAAACACAGATACTTCTGATGTTTATCTGACAAGTTTAAATGAACTAAGCTTTCAAGCAACAATTAATGCAGCCAAGTCCAGATGTAGCATTTTTTTATTTCCCAGAATTTTATAACTATACATAACATAACTGTAGGGTGGTGGGCAGGGGAACAGCTACAAAAGCAAAGGAGAAAAGTTGAACATTTTTACTGCTGAAGGCAGGTTAGGGTTTGGCACCTAGCAGTGAATCACATTTTCCTTTCAGAGAGTTTTGAAAGTTCTGAAAGACTTCTGAATTCAGCAACGTCAAGATTCTGAAACCCTACATCTCACACTGACCTGTTTAACGAGCTACATGTATTCATGGCAATCTTAGTCTACTCATGTTAATTACATTTCAATTTTGTAGCTTTAATACACTAACCAACAAAGCCCCTACAACCACTGGCAGAGAACGCTGCCAGGGAACTGACAGAGAACACAATGTCCCGAGCCATATGCTGCTTCTTTTGTCCTTTTTCAAGGACAAACATCACTTGACAGAGCATAGCATACTTTTTCAACTTTGATCTTTTGATGCAGCATTAAACTCTCTGAAGGTAGCTTCTATAAAACACTGGACACAACAGAAGGCAATACTCTTCCAGAGCCTCCTCAAACTAACTCATCCACTTACTGTTAGCCAGAACTCAGAGCTTACTCTGCTCCACCTGGCAACTTAAGAAGAAAACCTATCTTGTTCACAGCCTATATCCTGCCCTACCTGTGTAAGGATCAGCTTTGAATGAAAACTGACTTGTGTTTCTGCTTGTCTTGAAAAGAACCTTAGGTCCTGTCCACAAGCTCCTCTGTTTTCACTACCACTGTGTACTGATAACTTGGGTTATGTGTTTACCATGACAAACAGCCACAACGCATTCCATCAAAGCCCCAAATCAGCATTACACACTAAGTGTAACTTCATAAAGCTGTAATCTTCAGAAGTATTCTGCAGTATTTAGCTATTTGGATATTTTTTTTCCCCTTAAACCAGAAAAACCTCAACCCACCCCACACTTTGCACCAAAAAACTTTCGGCCAACATCTAATGAAACTTTCCATCTATTAATACACCATACCTTACAAGCCCTTTCTCTTTCAGCTTTTTCTTTAATAAGGAATTCCATTCTACTGAGGTATTCTCTGAGGATGTTATCTCTATCGACTGCAAATCTTTCCTGTTCCTCTTTCCACTGCCACTGAGAACTTTGAATCATTTC
This sequence comes from Ammospiza caudacuta, assembly GCF_027887145.1. NCBI lineage: Eukaryota > Metazoa > Chordata > Aves > Passeriformes > Passerellidae > Ammospiza > Ammospiza caudacuta. Next base: position 64,483,360 of record NC_080632.1, on the reverse strand, counting down.
CGCAGTCTCTGCTTCTTTCTGCTGGTATTTGTCATTGAGTACTGTTGTTTACCAAAAAAAAAAAAGGGGGGGGGGGAAGAGAAAAAGACAAATAGCACTGCAAATAAGCATGCTCAGAAAAAAAAGAGAAAAAAGGTATAATGAATACAAATTCACAACACAAAATCTGTGTATTGTGATATCCTATAAAACACTGGAGCATTAACACTTCCATTACCACTACAGAGAAACAATCACATTTTGTATTTCTGTAGCATCTTTCACATAAGGACACAGAAATGCTTTGGAAATTTTTACAAATTAAAGCTCTTCTCCCTTTGGAAAGGAATAAAAATTCAGCTTTTTCATGTGAGGCCTCTATAGCATGGGAAACTTAATTGTGTTTTTCTGCAACACTTGGCTAGCTTATTTCCAAATGTCTATGTGAAACTTTAGTCTGTATCAATTAATTTCAAGCTCAGTTTAAGTAACAGCAAATACAGATACCTGCTACATGAAAAAGACTGGGGGAAAACCTAAGGCAGGTTGGGCTAATGAGCAAAGGCTTGGCTTTTCTGGGGAAATTTACTCCTGCTGAAGAGATTTGAATCTTCAGCCCAGAAACTGCCCCAAGATAGGCAAACACTGCCATCTATTTCTGTGTGAAAGCTTAAATGCCAAGGAAAAGTTCTTTTCCTATAAGCAGTTTTAGTAGGGACTTTGCTTCATTTCACAAACTGGCTTTTGGGTCAAAATATTTTGTATTAGCCCTTTATATTACTGAGTGTAACAAGCTATGTTGGTGTTTATACAAAATGGTGTTTATTCACCATTTTCTAATAGATTTTAACTTCAAATTCATCCCATTCTTCTGAAATTTCTTCCTAGCTGGAGAAGGGTAAAACAACAAGAGACGTGGTGGGAAAACACAGAGAATTAGTGGACACAATGATGGGGAAGACCTGTCACATGTTAGGAAGTCAAGCCTCAAGAACAGCAGAAAAACAGTCTGGAGAAAATACTAAAGACAGGACACAAGTGAGGTGCTCTGTCCAAGAGTTAAGTTGGGATTCTATCAAAAGCACCACATGAGGTGAAAAAGGCTCCAAGATGCCAGGAATAAAGAAGTGCTAAGTTAAAAAATGAAAAAGAAATGAGAACCAACACCAGAACTAGTTTGTTTGACACTAGGCTTCTTTGACATTTGTCACAATAAAAACAAAACCAGAAAAAAAACCCCAACAAAAAACCAAACCAAACAAAAATGAAATCAAAAACCAAAACAAACAAAAACCTCAACCAAACAAAAACAGTTTGAGAAATTTAAACCAACCATAAGATTTGTATAATTTGTGTGTTCTCCAAATAAGTGAAAGTGCATATTTCTTGTTATCTTTTTTAAAAATCAGGCTGTATAATGCACTGGCAAATTTGAAAGTCTCCTTCCATCCTTGTAAGGTTACAGACTCCAGGAATGCTCCAGTCTTTTCACTGAACACTTAAGTTTCACAAGTACATCTCCTGTACCAAATTTAAAGAGTACTTTACTTACTTAGACAACAAAAAAATGCATCTCCCCGGGTTTTAAGTGTGAGAAATATACCTCTGTTTGATAAGGATTAAGAAAGTTTGAGCTTCTGAATGCAAAACAAGTAGGGGAAAAAACGTGCAGGTAAAACCCTTCCTTTCTGCAGACTACTGTCATAACACATGTTACTTGTATAAAAACAAAACCAAAGATGACAAAAAGAGACCAGGTATGAGCAATGAAAAGCTAGAAATATTTGAAAATATGAAAGAACAAAGCAGTACTATGAGAACTCCTGGGGGGAGGGGAAGGGAAGGTTCCGGGAAGGGAAGGTTCCGGGAAGGGAAGGTTCCGGGGAGGGGAGGGGAGGGGAGGGGAGGGGAGGGGAAGGTTCCGGGAAGGTTCCGGAAGGGAAGGGAAGGTTCCGGGAAGGTTCCGGGAAGGGAAGGGAAGGGAAGGGAAGGGAAGGGAAGGGAAGGGAAGGGAAGGGAAGGGAAGGGAAGGGAAGGAAATAGTGTAAATGTTAAACAGGACTGCATTTTTTTCCCCCCTGAAATGGAAAAGGAAGAACTGCTGGACATAGTGATAAGCAAGATGTGGAGAGGGACACCTAAATTACAATTCTGTAGACACTGAAGGAAGGAATAACAGACGGTAAGGAGCCAGAGGGAAAAAAGGTACTGATGAGTTTAGCAGCTTATATTCAATTCACATGAGACAGCAAGGGTTTTGTAAACTCTTATGAGCTTACAGAAGCAGAGAAGTAAGACATGGGAAAATAAGACACTTCCAAAAAATGCTGTAACCATAAAACCTTGTGCAATCTCTGCTTGTTTTAATGACTTGGGACTGATATAGCCTCTAGTCTACAATTTCTCTTTTTTCTTTGAAAATTACCTTGCAGTTCCAAAAGTTTGCTTTTTACATCAGATAGCTTGTCCTCTGCAGAATACAGCTGTATTTCAGACGTCTTTCTAACTAACGACATCTCACTCTGAAGATCTTGGCGAAGAACCTCTCCTTTCTCGAGTTCCAACCTTAAATTCATTACTTCTTTTTCACAGCGAGAGACCTAGAAAATAAATATTTTGGAAACTGCATTCACAGCTGCCATCATATCCATCTGAATTTGAAATACAGTCTTGAAACTATACATTGTAAATACTTTTTTTTAAAATGCAAACCGATCCTGTTCCTATATCATGTGCATGTACCTTGAATATACCCCTCTGTTTTTCCAAACATACTCTGCCTTAAGAAAATAAAAGTCATAATTATATTCCACAGGAAATTTTCTGGTAACTGTATTTAACAACTAGAAAAACATTGTGTTGGGATACTAGATTATCAGACACCTAGTAACTCATTACACAAACTTCAGTTCAATGATGTTCAGCAGTCATCACAGCAGTTAATGGCAGAATTCTATTAAACACAACAAACAGAACAAAGAAAAGGCTTCAAAAAGAGTTCTTATCTGTATAAGAAAGATAAGTCTAGTCATTGCTGCCAAAAACTGACCCAGGAAAACACCTTAAGCACATTAAATGCATGAAGGTGGAAAGTAAAACATGCATTTCTTCAGAACATCTACAAGGCAGCAGCATCCTTATTAACAGGAGCTCCATTCATAGGAAATAATTTAACCCCATTACAAAGATTTTCCCTGATACTCTTGTGGCAAACTAGAACCTAAATGAAGTAGCAGTGAGAAAATACTTCATTAAAATTTCCTTTAGTTTGAATTTTTATTACTGCTATAAGTTAAAATTCTGCTCTTAGCAGTTGAGGGCAGTTGGTGTGGGTGCTCATTCATCTGTTTTCGACTAAATATGAGCAATAAACCAAGTTTGTGGAACCCTGTCCATTTATTTAGAGATTCCTGCTTCTTACACAGCAACTTCCTCTTGTCATGCTCCCATTGTTCCATCAATGGTAAAGTGATTCCGTAAAATGTATCCCTGGAATTACTGAGTTAAAACACTCAAAGAAACAAACCACATCTTATATTCAGAATTCCAAAGCTGGAGGTGCCAAGTATTCTTCTGCATGACTTTGCTATTGTGTAGTGCTCAAGTTTCTTACACGCACCTTCAACTATCAGCAATGACACTAAAAATTATATCAGTTCCTACGGACAGGCATGAGATGTCTGTACAATGCTACTTCTTTGTTATTTTCCAGCTAGTGGCTGTGATTTTAATTCACCTGATGAGAGGACTATTTCAAGGAAACAAATTACATGCATTCCAAGGGTAAAATAAAGCAAACAAACAAACAAACAAACAAACCTCCTTACCTCTTGATTGTGTTGATTGTTTAATTCCAAATTTTTTTCCTCAAGGTTATGGACTTTCAGTCTCAGATGTTCAACAGGATCCATTTCTGATTGATTTCTATTCTGAGGTAACCGTGAACTTATATATCATTACCAGAGCTGAAAAATGTGTTTTGAAAAAACATGAGCATTCCTTTTAAGTTTTAGTGCTTCTTTACTTCAATTACACAAACATGGGCCCAGAGATTTAAACATTCACAAAAGCAAAATTACTTTGTGTAGTTTTCATCTTACTATTGCTCTTTGAAGAAAGGATTGCATAGAATTCCTTATTTTGCAAGATATGAGAGATGTGGCAGCAGGAACTTAAAAGAGAGATTCCCTTTGGATTAACAAAGTTGATTTAAGCATAATACATTCATTATTATTTTTCAGTATCTTTATTTTCAATAATGAACTTCTATCATTTTTGTTTATTAACTTCCAGGAGGCTTAAAAACATAATTCCAATCATGTAAGTTAAAACAACTGGCACGCTTTTTGTGTCCACAGTAAGTCTCATTTTTTAACATGAGTTACCATCTCAAAACCATCTCTGTCATGAAACAAACATAGAGATGTGAAAAAAGCCTCTCTTTTACACACTTTGTCTTCAGAAATACATACATTCAAATGAAAATCATGTAAATAATCACAAACATAACACAAATTAAAGGTTTAGTCCTCCAAACTACCCTGTTTTATCATAATTTCCACTGCTATTTCAGTTAAAACAAAATCTACTTGGCAATTAGCAGAATCAGCCCTTGAGCACCATAAACAATAAAAAGAGTGAAAGTGAAGTTTCTACATATGAAGTGAAAAATTTATACATAGAATATATAAATTTATACATATATACACACACATAAATATGTATATATAATATGTATATAAATATGTATATTAAAATACATATTTATTAACTAGTTAAATAATTTTCAGTGAATTATAGCTTCAAACTTGAAAACTTTTAAGCTATTTCAGTTCTTGAAAATCAATATTCCCCTTATTTGATATATATTGGTTTTCACATTGTTTCAAGTATGTAAGACTGCAAAAATTACTTTCTCCACACAAAAGTGCAAGAGTTTATGAGCAATAAATGTGAAATACACCAATAAAAGAAATATTATTAAATTAACCACAAAATTGGTATCATATAATACAGAAACATAAATACTAGATCATATAATACAGAAACATAAATACTAAAATACCATACCTCCGTCTACATGAAGTATTTTTTACAGAAATGACACCATACTGGCATTTAATTAATAGATCTTTCTTAATAAAAAGCGACCACTTTACCTCTAGATTTGTGTAGGCACAAGTAACATTTTTCATGACGAAAAAGTTACCTGATGACATATGTTTTCTCAAATATTTTTTCTGACTGGCAAAACCGATACAAATGCCATCAACAAGAGGATTGGTAACTTAAATTTTTTTAAAGACCTTACTACTATTAAAGGATGAAATTTCAGGTTTTTATCTGCAGACTATAAATATTTTAAAACTGAATAATACTAAGTATAGTCCCATTCGAAAAGAAGACAGACTGCATCTGTGAGATCAAAACAGCTACAGGTCATCAGAAATTTTTCCATAAGGTGCAGTGTTCTTAAAACATTTTATGTATTTAATAAATGTAGGAGGTAAGAATCACTAAAACCTTTATGCACTGCAAGAAAACCACAAGCTCATTACTGGTTTTCAGTACATACTACCAGAGCCATACCCAGAGCAAGCAACATGACTCAAAGTGCAAGAGATCAACAATAATTAAAATCACTTTGTTTAATGCAATTCAGCTACTGCAACAAGAAGATCTGGAAATAAGTAGAACCTGAACAGCCAGAGCATCTATAAGCTGAATAAAATTTTCTTCGTGGACATTATGTAATAGGTTTGAGAGACCCTTTTTTCACCCCTTTCTGAGGAAAACACAGAAGAAATAAAGGCAAGTAATTTTACTCAGAGATGATGAATGAAGCGTCAATCTCAGCTGAAAATAGCTAAAAGCCAGATAGCACCAAGGGGGAAAAGCTAAACCCAAACTGAAAACCAGGGAAGACCTAGTCCGAGAAACAAGAGCTATGGAAAGGGTAACCATTTATTTGGTCTGTAGGCAGCAGGGGAGTAATTTGGCTTCTTTAAACCTGGTAAGATTTAATATCATTTTCATGGAAACCACACAGAATGAAAGCAAGATAAGAACTACTTTTTGTAAAAACATTTAAGGCTTTAATTAAATTACATTGGTTTGTATGGCAGTCAGAGATAAAGAAATCTGTTTCTTCCAGCTTTTCTATTAAATATCCACCAACAAAAAAATCATAGTGGAAACACCTACACATTAAAACTTACTCAGAGGAGAAACTGACTGTACAATTAACTGTTCTGCTTAACTGAATCGGGGGGGTGGGGGGAAAAAACCATACCAAGCACAAATTATACAACAACATGAGCATTAGCAAATTAAGGATGCTATGAAAATGAAAAGTGTATTAGAGCATTAAAACAGATAACATAATATTAAGTACTGGCAAAAAGAAGTATTAGACACCTTTTTGAAATAGCATTTTATGCACAGCTTCTGAACTCACAAGGCAATTGGTGGAAACTCAAACATATATATCAGAAAACCCTAAATTTTTGGCTGAGTATAGAACCAAAAAACACTAAACCAAACAAACCAAAAAACTCCCAAAAACCCCAAAACCAAACAACAACCAAAAAAAAAACCAAAAAAAAAAAACCAAAAAAAACCACAGAAAAATACAAAACAAATAAACAAAAACACAAACAAACAAAAGGAAAAAGAAAAAGAAAAACAAAAAAAAAAAAAACCCAAAAAAAACACCCCAGCCATCCAGTGACAGAACTGCTGAATTATTACTATGTTAGCCACTTCACTACTTAAACATTTTCAAATAAAATAGGAACTAGCCTTTTTTGTTCTGAAACAAAACCAGCCTGTTTTGTTTTCAAATTAGAATTTTTGTTTCTGTCAAAATTTTGTTTCTGTTACTTTTTTAATTGTCACAGCATGGCCAGCAAATGCAGTACTTTATGAAAGCTTCCTACTAGCACTCGTAGGAGATTTTTCCGTCCATTTTCATGTAACAGCTAGAAGTCCTACAACCATAAAGCTCTCAGAAGATTCAAAGACAAAACCATACAAACTCCCTGGAAAGTTTCAAAACATGCACAATTTGCAGTCTAACAAAATTCAGAGTATGTTTTCTACTTCCATTTTCATATATTACTAGCTCATCAACCCTTGGTTTTGAACTGAAATATGTTTTCTACGAGCTACAGCCTTTATCTAAGACCATTTTTAGCAGGACTCTATGAGTCTCCAACAAAGCATATGAGAAGATGAAATAGCTCCTGAGTTCTGTGTTGCAGAAGGTATTTTGGAGCTCAAAACCTAAATTTTCAGTGTTCACAAGTCTGCTGGATACACTCAACACTGACAATTGCAGAAAAGCAACTTTTCAGTAGCTTCAATTCCATAGCTGGAAGAAAATGGAGAGTAGTTTTGCAACAGAGAGAAATGCTCCTTCACTTACTAGCTAGCAGTATCATTTTGCTAAACTTCTGCACCTGAAGGAGCAGTCTGCAGTCTGATTTTCTAACCAAAGTGTGTATTTGTGGAATTTTGTTGTTCCCATATAACTGGTAGTTTTGAACAGAATAAAGAGAGACAAATAGCTTATGCCGAAGATCAAACTTTTATCAACTTATAAAACACAGGGGTCATGGTAAGACTTAAAACCAACCTCTAACACCTCAATTAACGTGGAACACCCTCCTGTGCCTCCTGGGCATTGCTCCTGCATGCTGGCAGAAACCACCTCTACCTCCTGATGACTCTATGACAGCTTGCACATGTGACACCATATCTGGTTCTTCCTCAGCCTGAATTGCATCATTTCAGGCATCCAGAAAATAAATAAGCCACAAAAGCAGGAATTAAACTGCTACACTTAAAAATCCAGAACTGGACCTCACCGATTAGCTTCCCTGGAAGTGATGCTGTCTGAAGAGGGGAAACTCATGGTAGTCAAACTGCAGTTTTTTAAGTCTTATAAACTGTGGAGAAATAAGAACACAGTTAACCATATATACTTTTACTTGATGAGCCTCAGAGATTAGTCTCCTATATCATAAAACCATTAAGGCCTCTAGCAGAGATGTGCTTTACTTTATTTGTCAATCTACTAAAATATTGATTTTTTTAGCCACTCACTGTACCCTGTCATGTGAACAATTACCACAGCTGCAATTTGACGTTGGCTTTAGAAAATGGAATTGTACTGCTAGTCCTCTAAGCCTGAACATTGTAGAGAAATATATATATACATATATATACAGTAGCATATCAACTGTCAGAGTTATCAGAACATCAATAAAAAATGTTATGTTTGTGTAGATTGAGATACATTCTCCTAAGCAGATTGCAAAATCAATTCTAAGGGAGATTCTGCAAAACACTTCTAAGGGATATAAATGAAGGTACTATAATTTTTTAAGTAGATCAAATATCCAAAGTTACCAGTCTAATAGAACACTTGTTATGTTAAAGGCTGCTAAGTCTTTCACAAATTGCACAAAATATTTGCATTAAGAAGTAGCCCTAAGAACTAAGAAATTAGTTTTACACAACACCATTCTTTGCAACTTACACCAAAATCTCATCATGAACAGCAAATAAATATAAAATTTTTAAAAAATTTGTAGTTTCATAAGAGAATTAAAATGTTTTCCATCACATCCATATCACTTTGAAGTTTTAAAATTCTGTAAATTACTCTGAAGTCATATAGAGGAAAAGAAAAAAAAGTAAATCTGAAGACTGTCACCTGGGAATGCTAAAGATTTTGAATATGCAATATTCCTCTGTCAAAAGACACATCAATAGCTAACTAGCACATAGAGTGATAAATGCAAAAAACATGCTATTTCTTAGGAAAAAAAAAATCCAGTGCTATGGACTGGCTTGTGGGAGCACCATAATTAAACAAAACAGCAGAAGTTTTTCCTTGGGGAATTATGTTTGATGTATCTTTAAAAACTTGTGTCAGCTTCTTCTTGCAAACTTCTGAATATATGCTGAATACTTCAGAATAGGCCACTGATTAAGATGTGAGGAAGAAAATCTCCTCAATGAGTGGTGAGACCCTGGCACAGGGTGCGCAGAGAAGCTGCGGCTGCCCCATCCCTGAAGCGTCCAAAATCGGACTGGACAGGGCTTGGAGCAACCTGGGATAGTGAAAGCGTCCCTACCCATGGCAGAGAGGGGAACAAGACGACATTTGAAGGTCCCAGGAGGTTTGAGGGTGATAGAGACCACTCAAGAATAAGCTCAACCGTGATCTAAAGGGGCACTAACTTAAAACAAGCAAAGCCAGGAGCAAGTAACAAATCCGCGGTGAAGCTACAGAAACTCACCCGACAGTCTGCAGCGGGCTTCTGGAGCTGTCCCGATGCAGCTCGACCTCTAGAATGACGAGCTGGGACAGTCGCAGGGCAGCGGCTCCCGGCACCGCAGGAATGCCAGAGCTGGGACGGCATTTCCGCGGTTGCCGGGCTGCGCGCGGTGACGTCGCAGCTCCGAACGCGGCGCGGGCTCGGCCGCGCTACCGCCGCCCTCTGCCGCCTCCCTGACACGATAAAGGCCGAAGGGCTCCCGACGGTAAAATACAACTGCAGGAAATTAAAAGGACCGACTGACACGAAAGCCAGACTGAGATGTGCGTGTCCTCAGGGCAGCGCCCAGATCAGAGAGAGGAACAAACAGCCAGAAAGTTTTGAATGACTGTGGACAGAATTCAAATCAGAGGGCTCTCTGGACCACAGGAGCACATCTCCCTCGATGAGGAGGGAGTTAGGGTTAGGGAAAAGTTCTTGTGAAATCTCTCAAGCCGAGAGATTTCGAGCCCCAGGTGTGAGCATGTGTGTCAAACAACAACTGAATAAAACCCACCCTACAGTATTCTGGAAAAGCACTTTCTCCTTCTCCAAGCACTGCTGTACTTTCTGTAGCTCCATTTTTAAAATTTCTGTTAAATTCTCTCTGCACACTTAGTGTGAAGATGATTTAGCTCTTTGTTGGCACCAGCCACAATATCCTGAGCTTCTTTCAGCTTTTGTCTTAGAGCACACATCCATCAGGATACCCAGGATATATCGTTCAAGACTGAAGGTTTTAATCGCAAGAGATAAAAACTCCACAACATGCCACTCTCTGGGATAGGTGTCAACACATCATTTCTTGTTTGTGACGTGATCTCTGTAAATGGCTTTCAGCCATGGTTCTGCACATTCTGTTTCATGTAGTTATTTTAAATATGTGCCAAATGAAACAGGGGGGGATGGAGAATGTGTCGTGTGTTGTTTCATTTTTTCATAATTATTTCCAAGAGACTTTAGTGTACAAGACTGTGATTTTAAAACAAATAAAATAATAAAGTAGAGAGTAAGACAACAAGCTAACTCCATAGACAAGTCAAGGTCAAGAAAAGTGAGATTTAAATTTGGATATCTGAAATAAAGATTGAATTATAAAATGCAGGTGTTTTCACAGTTGTCTTCTCTTTCCTTTTGTGAAGAGAGGTTGTCAAGTCCAGTCTATGGCCATGGTCTCTGTGTGTCTTTTTTTAGAGTTTCATGTAAGACTTTGCTTTTATTTGCTTCTTCACAGGAGTGCAAGTCTAGTTTTTTGTTTGACTCCTGTAGCTGTTTCTCCTGTTCATTCAAAAGTGATTGTGCCTGATGCCTCCAGTGTAATGCACTGCTTAATTCTCCGACACTCTCAAACCTCTCACAAGCATGATGAACTTTTGCTGAAGCATATTTAATTGCTCTTGCAGGCTCTGGGCTTTGTCACTTCTTGTTTTCATCTTACTGAAACTCCATTTGAATTCTGCAAGTTGTAGGTGCAGTGAGTGGTGTTCAATCTGCTCTGCATGAAGCCTTCCAGTAAATTCAAATATTGCCTTCTGCAAGGATGCTTTGTTTTTCATACTGGACAGTCTTTCACACAATCCACATTCCAGACAAGGTGTCTTTCTCCAGATCAGTGGTGCACTTGCTGTAGACTAGTGGAACTGTCTCCATTATCACATTCAGCTTGTCCATAATTTCTGAAAAGGAGTTTCTGGCTGCACCTACTTTTAAGTGTCCACAAAGCCTGGACTTTGGTTTAAATGTTTAAAAACATTCAATCATGGAACTGATTATTGCAGCATGGAAATTAACTAGGAAATCAGCTGAGTACTTCAAAAAGTCAATTTCTTACTTTTCACAAACTGGCAGATTATGCCTGTTTTTGGAGTCTCCTACATAGACTGGAAATCCAGTGCCTCCTTTTAAGCCCTTTCGTCCAGGTGAACAGGTAACAAGAAGATTGGGCTAAAGCTTTAAGCCTTTTAGCTGCCAAAACAGCAGTCACAGCTTCTTAGAACACATAAGCCAGGCCTTTCATTCATGTTTCCTCAGCCTTGCTTCATCTTGATTGTTTTCCTCATCAGCAGGGAGAACATTAATTAGGCTCCTGATTTTCTAGTTCACTAATTTGTGGATGTTGACCTGGTCCTGGAGACAGTCTCTTTGGGAAGACATAAGCACACAGCTGGCCACAGAGAGGACACAGCAATACCATGCTCCTTTTTGCCTGCTAATGTCCTGGAGATTGTCCCAGGTTCATAAGTAAGAAGAATTAGAACCTTATGAAAGTTTTCTATACACGGAGAGAAGTAAAAAAAAGCTACTATTAAGCACAAGTGCAAATAAGGAAGAAAAAAATAAAGAGTAATTGCACAGCCACTGTTGCATACAAAATATGTGAGATTTTGTTTCCACAGTAAGACCCAGCTACTGAGGATTTGGAAGTCAGCAAATCTGTTTGTGGCAGCTCACCATTACTCTGGAGCTCAGCAATCACATGCCCTGACTATCACACTGAGGATATCCTTCGGGAAAAAAACATGCCAAAAAAAATAATCTTCTTCCAGAGGCCACTCTGAATTCTGCAGGAATAATGATGTTTATTTTGTTCTGAGCCAGTTAGCTTGTGGGAAGAGAAATCCTTATGAAAGCCTGGTAGTTATAAATTGGACAATTAGGACTGATCCTAGGAAGCTGGGTTTTGAAGCATTCAGCAGTTTACTCTCCATCCATCAGTTCCTGAGGCATGGACAGTGCAAAATTAAAGACAGGATGAGAATTGGGACAGAGAAGTTGGAGATTTTGGGACTGTTACACCAAGCAGAAAATACTGGAGAGGTTTTAGCATTAAACTCTGGTGCTGAGAGCAAAACCTCTTACTTAATAACCCCGTTGTTCTCTGTTGCTTTCGAGGATTAAACCTCTGTTGCAGCCAAGGATTTTAGAGGCATTTAACCCTGACTTCAATTTCCGTGGTGCATTTGGAGAAAGGAGCTGTTTTCCTTGCTAAAAAATATGCCCTGCTCGCTAGCCTGCTGTCATCACTGTCACAGGGCATGGTATGGGAGAAAATACCTTTGGGTTTGATCTCATCAGCCAGATTTTCAGCTGCAAAAAGGCAGCTTAAACATCACTGACAGTTGCTGAAATTTGAGATGCAGTTTTTTTAAGATGTAAGAAAATGGTATAGGCTTTTTGTTAGAAAATAATTAATTTCTCTCTGACTTGAGATATGTATCTCCTGTGGGATAAAAGCATAGCTCTAACGAACACGAGTGTTTCCAATACATGATCTTCTTTCTTGCCTTCCTTGTCCATGCTCCCATGCAGCTGATTTTACTTTGGGTATAACCATGTGCTTTTTCATCCCTTTCCTTAGTCTTGTAGTTATGCTTTGAGCATCTCTAGCGAATAAGAGGCTCCAATTTGTTCACCAAAATGTTTCACCTGGTCCTGCACATCTACGGGTGAGCCTGCTTTGGGGTGATGCCTGAACTCCTTCCACCAAGACCATTCAGGTCCATCAGGAGCTTGGTGCACCAAAAGCCAGTCTCCAGCAGTGCCTGAATCAGGTCCCTGAGGACCAGCTCTACTGATTCCAAAGGGCTGGGATGAGGGGCTCAAAGCCTACCCACAGGGCCTGGGGCCACTGGAGAACCCCTCTGAGCAAATCTCTTGGAGCTGCCAGGACTGAGCCTTGCAGGTGACACAAGGACTGAGAGCACCTGGAGTACAGCCCAGGGAAACACTGCAACTGCAATCTTACTCTGCACTAAGGACAACTTCTGCCTCTCCACAGCTGCCATTGGCATGACATCAGCACTGCTGCCTTCTACCTGAGCAGAAAAATAATGAAACAAAAGATCCCTTGCAAAGGTGGGCAAGACCATTCTGATGACTCATTTGGTCTCCAGGCCTCTAAATATACTGGGAGCTGTCTGTGCCAGGGCTGCAGGAAGGACACTGACCTCCTGCCACAATTACAGGAACTGCTTAATGGTAGAATTACCGCAACATCTTCAGCAAACTTGGTAAATTCTTGACCATGGTTCTGCCTGGATCAATCCTTATTCAATGTCACCACCAACCATTTGAGTCTGCCAATAATTCCTGACCCCCACAGCTTTCAGCAGGGCAATAGAGGTAAACTGACCTGATGTTCTTTGTTCACAACTGGGCCACACTCTCTGGTAAGACTTGTGAGTTGGTATTTCTTACCCAGCAGGGCCTGAGGTGGACAAGAGAACAAACCAGAAAAGTCAGAGATACAGACAGGGAAAAAAAGACCTCAAACTGACATTTCAAATATGCACTCATTCAACAAGAAAATTGATTATACAACCACAGGTCTGTTCTGCAGGAGGGAAAAAGGAAAAAAATGAGTGCAAAGAACAGGAAGGATTATGCTCACCCAGCACATCTTTAGGCTCAGCGCTCCATCTCGTGGGTGCTGGCCACCAGCAGTGGCCACTGGCCAAGGGGGCTCTTGCTGCTGGCCTTCAGCTCCTCCCTGCTGGCTCCTGTCAGTCTCTGGCTGTCCTCAAGGTCTTCCTTGCAGCTGGGGCAAAAGTTGAGGCTCTGGAATTGCTTCCAAGGCCTGACAGAGCTGCAGTCCCGGAGCCCTCTGTGCTCCCTGCTGGCCCTCTCCATCCCCTCAGCCCTGCCATGCTCTCGGTGAAGCCTCAGCCCCCTTCAGTTTCTTCAGCCCCTCACAATCCTCTCACCCCCCTCAGTCCCTTCTGATCCATTCTGTCCCCTGAGACCTGCCACCCCATCAGTCTGTGCCACTTCCCTGTCACCTCAGTGCCACCATGGCCCTCGGCTGCCCCACAGCCCGCAGCCCCAGCAGCAGCTCAGGGTCACCGTCCCTTGGGTGCCACCGCCTCCTCAGCCCCCTCAGCCCCCTCAGCCTCACCGTCCCTCAGCAGCTCCTCAGGGGACAGTGCCTGGGGCCAGCGGCAGCTCCCACCGCTCCAGGGACAGCCGGGGCTGGAAGTGCTGCTCCGCCCGGCCCGGCCGCCAGCTCAGACCCAGCACAGGGACAGGGGACACAGGGGGCACCGGGGGAAAAGCAAGAGGTGGAAAAGGCAGCCGAGGGGGAAAGAGGTACAAATGCAGCCTAGGCCTACACACCTCAATGTATATATCTAAATATTCATATTCATCTTACTAGATAACTATGCACATCTATAAATGTAACTGCATGTATATAAATATATCATGCCTATAATTATATATATACATTTAACTGTACAAATACACCTATAGAGACGTGAATAACTATATCGCTACATAAATAGAACTACAGACATCTCTAAAAGCATCAATAAACAGAGGGATTCCACCTGCCTGATAGTCACAGCCTCTCCCTCGGTCTCTTCTTCCCAAACAGGGCAGCCCTCCTGGCAAGGTAGATCAGGTGGATATCTGGGAATCAAAGGGAACACTGATCCTAGGGTCAATATTGGCCTCTATGCATCTTTTTATTTTGAAGTAATTGTCAACCTACCAAAGACTGTAAAAGATGGCCTGAAAGGTAGACTCTCGCTTGGCAATTTGAAGCCTCCTCCTAAAAGAATAGGGATCATTCTAAGTTTCCAAAACTGTTCAAAGCATTGAAGTACCTCAGTAAAATCTCAGCACTTGCAGTGTAAATGGCACCCAGGAGAGCTTGAAACATAGACAGTCCCAGCTGCCACAAGAAAGCCCAGCCTTGTACTTTCTCTGTGCTGACAGAGAGACCTCAGTCCTCACTGAAATGGCTGAAGCTGAAGGTGCTGGGAGCTGAGTCATGAACCAATTTTGGACACCCGGCTTGGTGACACAACTCCCACAAGCTCAGGTTTATTCCCTGCTCTCTTGCCCCAGCAGAGGACTCAGGGTCAGAGCCTCTGGAGAAGTGTGGGGGCCAGGGCTCAGGCAGGTTGTGCCCGTGCAGGATTTGAACTCAAGGCACCAGGAAGCACCAAGCCTGCAGACAGGAACTCAACCCTTCTCATCTCCCTTCCTGCCAGAGGCAGGCTCAGAGCAGCCATCTCACCCCTCTCTAAACCAGTGGGGGCTCTGTCCTTACCAAGCTCCTCGAGCTCCTGGGAATTGTTCCCGCAGCTCTGGGTGCCAGGCAAAGCTCCCTCTGCTGCAGCTCTGTCCACAGGCTCCCCTCCTGAAGACTCAGGGGCAACATTAATTTTCCCCTTGAAAGAGAAACAGAAAGGAAGAAACCCTTCTCACCACTTACACAAAACACCTGGTCCAACACCTCCATGGCTCACACATTTAATCCCTTGTTCCTAACAAGAACTTTGGGCCCCAAAGCCCTTCAACAGTCAAAAAAAATTGACTTCTCAAACACAGTCCAAAAGCTGTCTAAGCTGACAGTGTTGAACATGGGGGTGACACTGAACACATGGAATGGCTGCTAAGGAGGAGTCCTGCCAGCTCCTGGCACAGGGATGTGCTCTTCCCTCCACTGCCCTGAGCACAGCAGCCTCATCCAGGCTGCAGCTTGGCAGGGACAGCATGGGAACACACATCTCTTCCCACAGAGATGCCCAAGAGCAAGGGGACTGAGCTCTGCAGCATGGACAGCACGACTGGCCAGTTTGCCCAGCTGAGGATTTCCCAATGGAAACTGGACTGCAGGCAGCAGCTTACTGAGAGGACAAGAAAGCTGCAGCTGCAGCCCAGCCCCAGCCACGGCTCTGGGAGCGCCCACACCACGGCAGGGCTCACACAGCAGCAGCAGCTGCAGCCCAGCCCTTGCTTTGCCTTGGCCTTCCCACCCAAAAGAGGCACAGCCCACATCTGCTGCTGCTACAGAGGCACCTCTGGCATGCCCCTCCCTGCACGGGACACTTGGCCTTCAGTGCCACTTCTCTAAACACTTTTCTCCTCTTTCCCATCAAACAAAGCCTCTTAGAACCTACAAAGCTTCCACTTCCTCACCACAAATGCCCCTGCACCAGGGATGCTTCCCAGGAAAAGGAGCACCCAAACGTTGCCATCACCTTTCATCCTCATTTGAGGGCTGTCCCCCTTTTTCATTCCCTTTTCTTCTGGAAATCTTCTTTCAGCAAGCAAAGCCTTCCTTGTCCATTCACAGCTGAACTCAAGGAGCTTTTCCTTCTCAGCCATGCAACAACATTCACAAGCTCTCGGTCCAGCCCCGTTCTTCCCTGCCCAATGCAGTTACCTAAGCAGAGGGAGGCTTTTCAGTTGGGGATCTCCTCCTCTCCTGAATCATTTTCTCAACAGCAAGGCCCAGATCCACTGATGGTGATTCCTCTTCCCCAGGTGCATTCTGTGCTGGGCTGGGGGCTGTCCATGCTGCAGAACCTGCACTGCCAGTAGAGAGCTGGGGGCTGAAGTGTCTGATGTGGCTGCAAGAATCCAAACACATTGGTCAGGCTCCAGAATGTGGCTTTGGGACGCAGAGCTCTAGTGCTGCCTTGCATCAAACATCACAGCAAACACATAGAAAGCTCTATTCCAGAAATGTATTCCACTTCTTCTTCTTGAAAAGTATTTCTTCTTATTGATGTGTACATATATTAAAGTATGGGTTGTAAAACTGATCTACACACACTACTGCCTCCTCTGGTCTCCAGCTGCACATCTCTTGCTCATGTTCATTACTTCCCAGTGTTTGATCTGGTGTCCCCTCTCAAAAGGACTCTATTGCTCCCAGTCTTTACAGCTTTTAACTGCTTTTTCTAGGAATCCTGAATGTGCTCAACAATCTTTCAGGCTGTTTCCACAATGGATCCTAAGGAGCTCAGTGAAAGCTCAGCCCTTTGGCAGCTGCTTTGGATACTGAAGGCATTTTCTGCTGACATGCTGATGACTCCTCATTTCAGTTTATGATGGCTCATGACTCTCCAGCTCGGGCCCTCAGCCCTCAAGGCCTGCTAAGCTTTTGATTGAACAAAGGGCTGTAATCACTTCGTTGAGGATTTTATTTAGGAGTCTCTCAAAAAGTAAAGAAGGAACAAGACAGAGCTGAAAAAGGCAGCTGTGTATGTTGGATTTGGCACAGCTTGGTTTTTGGTAGGGGGAGAGGGCCATGGGGGCAGCTTCTGTGGAAGGCTGCAAGAAGCTTCCACCATGTCCGACAGAGCCGGTCTCTGATGGCTCTGAAGAGGGACACACTACTGGGCAAATTAGAGAGGTTGTAATGCCTCTGTGATGACATTTTTAAGAACAAAATCAAGATGGCCAACGGGCAGGTTTTCTCCAGGGGTGGCAAGGCACTGCTGCCAGGGACCATCCCGGTGCAGCATGTGGCGATGCACTGCCATGGCTGCTGCCGTCCCGGCACGACTTGCGCCGAGCCTTGTCTGCCTGGCTGCTCCTAGCCAGCCACACTGTGGACAGAAGGGCAGGTGTGACGGTGGCAGCTTCTCCTTCCCAGCATCCACATAAAGAGAGGCATTAAATAATGCCAGCATTGCAGAGGCCGCCGCTACCTGTGCGATGGTGGTGGAGGCGCCTGGCCAGTAATGGAAATGTGATGAGCGACTCCCCGGAGCAGAACCTCGATGAGATCAGCATTTTGGCACTGTGAGATCCTGAAGGAATCTTTGAATTAGGGGGACTTTTTGGCAATGGTACCTAGGAGGGGCAGTTTTTCTTCTAGTCAGAGAAGAAGTGAGGAAATGTAAGGGTAAACAACATGGCAATGCCAAAGTCATAGAACAATAAGGATATGAATAAAGGGACAGAATCCACTGGGCCATAACTCTCTGGGGTGTCTCTTGGGTTTTTGGAGGTCACAGTGTCTCTTTTATCCTGAACTGCCAACTGCATCTTGACCTCTTCCTTTGGCTGAGATAGTAAGAAGGTACAGACTTCCCAATCCGCCTACTCCATTTAATGCATTTCTCCCCTCATCAAGCATTGTATGACCATTAAAATTATCTTTAAGCCCACCCTGGGATGAGGGCATGGTCCTGTGTTGAGACCAGCTGCCTGAGCTGTCCGTTCTGCCTTTGGCTTCTCTATGTGGTGGTGTATTTTTCTTCTGTAAGTTTATCAGGGTTGCTTCTGTTACCCCTATGCAGATATTTTGTTCCTGAATCCTATCCTCACACCTCCCTGTCCATCTCCCCAAAGAACTGCCCTTTGTTCCAGGCCCTTCCATGGCCGTCACTGTGACCCTGCCCTTCACCCTTGTCTGTCAGTGTAGTCCCGCCTTCACTTCCAGATCCTTCCCTGTCAATCTTGTATCCCCTGAGACTCAATTGGTTCATTCAAACTGTTCTCCTCCCCTATTATTCTCCATTGGTTTGAGCATTGTATTCCCCACCTTATGCTCCTCCCAATGTTCCTTGCAATTGGACAAGGTTTGTAAGCTCCCCTTGTACCCTCCCCGGGTATGAGTTGGTGCACAGCTTTGTTCTGTAGTTTTCTGTCCCTGAGCCTTCTCTTGGAACAAATCTCATTGAGGAGCCATATGTAAGAGTCCTGGCTGTTCTTCATCCCGATCCTGGGTGCAGATACAGCAAGTGCTTTGGGGAGCAGCCTCACTGCTGCAGCTTCACATCAGCCCTGCTGTACCACCACCTAGGCCAATCCAGGCGAGGGGCAGCATGACCCAGCACTCATGTCACTCCTGCCCTGCAGGGAGAAAGCATTGCCCAAAGACTGTGTGAGGGAAATAACAATTTATTTCCTTTTCCTTCAATGAAGATTTGTGAGATCCCTGCTAGAGTTGCCAGTGGGTTGGCCTCTTGCGGGGCTGGGAGGAGTCCTGGGGGCTGGGGACCCTTCTCTTAACAGGGTGCAAGGGTCCCCATGGCAATTGGTCCCAGCCCAGGACAGGGGTGGAGGGGCTGAAGCTGCTGTCCTCGGCAGAGGGATCTGCCACTGTCACCATTTCCTGCTGTGGCTCCTCCTGGGGCCGGTCCCACTCCATGGGGACAGGCACAGGTGGGGGGTGGCTGGGACCCCCAGGAAAGGCAGCCTCCGATGTGCCAGCTTCCTCCTCCACATCACAGACTTTGGGGCCATGGGCAGGAGCCTCCCTGCAGGAGCTGCTGGTCTGGGAGCTGCTGATGCTGCTGGAGCTGGCACTGGCCACAGGGCCATTGTTCTCGTCCCTGATGGCACCAGAGCGCAGCAGCCTCTGGGCCTCCTCGCTGCACTGGCCCACGATGATGCTGATGATGCCGTGCACCAGTGGAGCCGTGTGCTGCTCGAGGACAGGCTGCAGCCCCTGGACCAACGCCTCGGCATTCAGCCCCTTGACGCACAGGTCGTGCAGGATGGAGCTCTCTGCGGCCTCAACCAGCCACCACCAGTGCCGGAATATCCCCTCCAGCCTCTGGTGCAGCCAGAGCCGCACAGGCTCCAGCAGCTGCGGCTGTCCACGGAAAAGTCCGGCCCACACCTCGGGCAGGAGGCCACCTGGGAGCTCCAGCCCTGAGAGGCCCTGCTCAGCTGGGGACAGTGTCACCTGCGGAGCAGCTGGACAGGACGCCACAGGGCTGTGGGGACTGTTCTCGTCCAGGCGGCCGGGAGCTCTCCCTGCCTGGCCCGTGGCCGCTGGCAGCTGCTTGGGGGTGGTGTTGGCCGTGTCCAGATGCTCGTCTGCGTGCTCAGAAAGCCTGACGGTCTCTATTGGTGTCCTGCAGAGTGGGCACGAGGGATTTCTGTGTGCCCACCGCAGGATGCAGCCCAGGCAGAAGCGGTGGTGACAGGGCAGAGCAGAAGTCACATCCTTCTGAGAGTCCTGGCAGATGGGGCAGTTGCCGTCCGTCTCTGTGGCCATTCCAGGAGTGATGGCTCTGGGACTGGCACCGAGATCCTGCAGGAACAGGCCCTGCCCAGCACCAGAGAGGCCTGGCTTGATCCTCTCGGCCTTGCTGCTCGCTCAGTAGAGTTCAGGCTGGAGCCAGAGTGGCCCTGAGAGTGTCTGAATGGAAGAACTGAGGGGCACAATGTCACAGTCCATCCCCCTGTCATGTCACAGCCCACTGCTCTCTGACACCAGCCTCCAACCCCTGTGACAGCCCAAAAGGCATTCCAAGTCCTTGGAACCCCAAGATAAGCAGTGAGGAAATGTGAGGTCACAATGTTGTGCTCAGTGGTGTCACCATCTGCACTACAGACTCCTCCACCCTGTGATGACACATCAGGCCTTCCATCCTTGCAGGCACATGTTAGGAGAAAAAAGGAAATATTGTTTCCTAATTTCAATTTCTACATCTCCATGATGCTGTCCCTCAGCCACCTGCAGTACACATCCCTGGCCCTGTCTATTCCCTGCTCCTGACACCTTGCCATCGTTTCCTGGGGACAGTCCTGGTGTCTGTTCACAGGGCCTCTCATCTGTCTCCCTGGGAGAGGCCATCACATCCAGGCCTTTCACACCAGGCCCTGTACAAGCTTTTGTGCCTTTTGATTTAAGGTCAGAGTTTGTCCTCTCTGCAGCCCTGCTGGATTGAGGGTGATGGGCACAAGGACACTTAGCACCCGTGTGTAGGGCTGTGGGATGTTCAGCTTTGCTTGCTCAGCAGAATGGGTCCTGTCTAGAGGGGCTCCAAACCCAGGAAGGAATTCTCTCTGCCTTTGGTTTCAGCCTCCATCCTGGGAGCACTCCTGAGGTAAGACAGACACACTCCAAATGACAGCATGTGGGCCCCTGAACAAAGGAAAATCTGCAAATGCACAAATGGTGCAACAGGGGCGCAGTGCAATTTCTCTCTTCCTGCATTCCTGCCTTTGCTGAGTTGTCCTCCCTGCCTGAAACCTGAAGACTGGGAAGGGCACTGTGCCAGCAAGAGGCAGTCTGACACCTCACTGCTGACCAACCAAAAGCCCCTTCATATCATTCAAGCTACAGAACTGCGGGACTAAATAAAAATGTGTCTGAATCTGCACAACCAGGCTCCAAGCAGAGAGTGTCAGGGGCCTCTCTGCATTATTGTGGGACAGTTCATGGAAATTGATCAACTCAGCAACAGGTGGAAGCCTAGCTGAGGACAAGATTGGGTTTTTCAAAGACTGGGATGTTGCAGTTGAATGCCCAGTTCCTGCTGCTGATCCCAACACTGCTGCTGATCCCAAAATGGGAAATGATATTGAGGGACTAGAGGCCATGCACAGAGGTCCAGAGTGGAGCATTTGTAGATCATTCTGTGTTGAGACTAGCTCTCCCTGCTGCCCACTTTGCCTTTGGCACCTGCTGCCCTGCAGGTGTTCGGCTGCAGCAGATTTCCTGTGGGAAAAGGTGTTGCCCACATGGCCCTGGGCTGTGCCACTCAGGACATGGACATGGTGCGGCACAATGGTGAGGGCAAAGGCACCAGAAGGATGAGGAAGCAGTGCCCAGAGACTGTGTGAGGGAAATAACAATTTATTTCGTTTTTCTTAAATAATTGCAAGGGCCCCTGGTGGGGGGGATCTCTTGCAGGTGGAGCAGAGTCTTGGGGGTCAGGGGCCCTTCTCTTTGAGGGATGCCAAGGACCAGGGGATCTAGGCCTGCTGCTCCGGGCAGAGGGACCTGCCAGCATCACGACTTCCTGCTCTGGCTCCTCACCACTCCTGCTCTGGCTCCTCCTGGGGCTGGTCCTGTCCTGTGGGCATGGTGACACTCGCGGGGTGGCTGTGTCCCCTGGGCTGGGCAGTGTCTCCTGTGATCACTTCCTCCTCGTCCATGGAGACTGCAGAACTGCTGCTGGCTGGAGTCCCCACCTGAGAGCTGGAGGAGCTGGAACTGGAGCTGGAGGAGCTGGAGCTGGAGCTGGAGGTGCTGCTGGCTGTTGGACTGTCATCTTCATCTGTGGCAGTGTGAGAGTGCAGCAGCCTCTGGGCCCCTGAAATGCAGTGTCTCACAATGATGTTGATGATGTCCTGGAGCAGTGGTCCTATGTGTTCCTCCAGGTCTCTCTGCAAGCTCTGGATCATCGTCTTCTGGCCTGGCCCATACACACAGAGCACAAGCCGGAGGTATCTCGATCTCAGCCACCACGGCTCCCTGGTCTCCTGGTACAAGGTCTCTGTCCTTTGGCTCAGCCAAGTCTGTACAGGATCCAGAAGTTCCCGTTGCCGACGGAAAAGCTGTGCCCAGACCTCGGGCAGGATACCACCGACAGCTCTGGCTGCTGTCCCCTGAGGAGAAGAGGGATGGGCCGGCACAGGGCCACGGGGCCTGTTCCCATCCTGGCCGCCGGGAGCTCTCCCCGCCGAGCTCGTGGCTGCTGGCCGCTGCTCAGGGGCTGTGATGACGATCTCCAGAGACTCGCCTGTGTTATCAGAAAACCTGACAGTCTCTATTGCTGTTTTGCAGAGTGGGCACACAGGATTTATCTGTGCCCACTGCAAGATGCAGCCGCGGCAGAAGTGGTGGCCACAGGGCTGAGCAGAAGCCACATCATGCCAGGTGTCCTGGCAGATGGCACAGTTGCCACCCATCTCTGTGGCCATACTTGGCCTGTGCAGCACATGGAAAGCGCTGAGGATCCGGAGCTGTTCTCTGTTGCTGGTGTCACACCCTGCAGGAGAGGGGAGGAAGGAATGGCCAGGCTGCTGGAGAAGGACATCCCCCAGCTCCCTGAGCCCCATGAAGGGATGTTTCTTTGGGTGGATGTTTTCCTCACACTCTGCTGCAAGCACCTGCAGTGCCTGGCTGCCCCAACTAGGCAGGACTGGGGAAACCCTGCTGGTTGCTCTGGGACTGGCACTGGGACCTGCCAGGAACAGGCACCACTCAGCACCAGAGAAACCTGGATCGATCCTCCACACCTCACAGTCACGCTCCGTAGGAGGTCAGGCCAGAGCCTGACTGGCCCCATCTCTGCCCGTGCCTGTATTTAAGCAGTGAGGGACGAGATGTCACAATGGGCCTCTCACTGATGTCACCCTCCATCAGCAGGCGATGTCCTCACCAGTGCATGTTGTCAAGAGAAAGATGAAAGTATTTTTCTTGTTTTCAGCTTGTCCATGTTGTTCTGCCTTGACCACCTGCATCATGTGTCCATGGCCATCTCTCATCCCTGCTCCTGACACCTCACCAAGGTTTTCTGTGAGGAGCGGAGTGCTGGGACCAGTCAGCATGGCCTGCCTGTGGCTGGATGATACCTCCTCCTGTCACTGCCTTTCCCTGGGCAATGCTGGGATTTGGAGAACCTGGGTTCTGGTACCAGCCCTAGGTGAGAGTCTCCCACCCCTGTAGGTTGTGCCCCTGCTTCAGGGAGAAGCAGGAAGGAATGTTTTGCTCCAGCTCCATCCACTACTGCTGGCACTTGCCCACAGTGCCAGATCCCTCTTCACTTCCCAAGTGTCTGTGTTTCTGGAGTGCAGTGCCTTTGTGCTCCTCCCTGTGATGGTGATTGCAGGGGTCTTAGGATGAGGGAAGAGACGAGAATGTTGACTCCATGTTTCAGAAGGCTTGATTTATTATTTTTATTATATATATTATATTAAAACTATACTAAAAGAATAGAAGAAAGGATTTCATCAGAAGGCTAGCTAACAATAGAAAAGGAATGGAATGAATAACAAAAGCTTGTGTCTCAGACAGAGAGTCCAAGCCAGCTGTGATTGACCATTAATTAGAAACAACCACATGAGACCAATCACAGATGCACCTGTGGCATTCCACAGCAGCGGATAATTATTGTTTACATTTTGTTCTGAGGCCTCTTGGCTTCTCAGGAGAAAAAATCCTAAGGAAGGGACTTTTTAGAAAATATCATGGCTACACCTCCCCAGCAGGAGGAAGGAGCCTCTGGAAGGAGCTGGAGTTGCTGTCCCTCCAGAGTGGGGTACAAGGACCAGAGGAACCCTGTCATGACTCTGGAGAGCCCAGGACCCATCACCACATGGGTCATGCTGTGCCATCATCCCCTCTTGCCTCTACAACTTCTCTAGAAGGAGAGCTGAGATATCTAAAACAGCTCATGAGACCCCTGACCCAGAAATAAACCCAAGCATGGAAAATTTTGAGTAGTGTAAAGATTGAGAAGATATAAACCAAACTCTGAAAAAATTTTCTGACCATATAACCTAAGATTTTCCTTTACGCAGCCAAATACAAAACCCAACTGAAGCAGAGAAATACCTACAAAAGAAGTACCATAATGACTCTAAAGAAAAAATCATTGCAATAAGCTAGGCCCTGGCATATGCTTATCACACACTACTAGATACTGTAGAGCAACAAATAGACGCAGGGGGGTAAGAAAATCAATCAGCAGCTACTCCAGTCACTCAGGCTACATCCAACCCCCCAGCTACTCAAATTGTAGCTAAAGCAGTGAGCCTAAGCCTATAGCTAAACCAGACAAAAAGTCTAAGCCTGCAGCTAAACAGTAAACCTCAGCCAATAGCTGTTACTC
This sequence comes from Ammospiza caudacuta, assembly GCF_027887145.1. Taxonomy (NCBI): domain Eukaryota; kingdom Metazoa; phylum Chordata; class Aves; order Passeriformes; family Passerellidae; genus Ammospiza; species Ammospiza caudacuta. Next base: position 64,458,738 of record NC_080632.1, on the reverse strand, counting down.
CTACCACAACAAACAAAAATCACACATTTTAAACCAATCACCAATAAACAATGATGACGATCCATGAGAAAGATCCTCAAAACCAAAAACTAACAAAATCAAGAGTCAGAATTAAGTCCTTTTTCCTAAAACACTTTTGTAACCTAAGATTACACTCAATGACCTGAAAACTCTATAGTTAATTAATTAGTCCATCTTTAAGTTACTACAAGTGAAACCGCAATTCTAAACGACACTAACGCAAAGCATTTAAGATTGCTGCCACATAATCCAGTTACCAACCAAAAAAGATGAGAGGGGCTGACCCTCACAACCTCTGGGCACGGGTCCTGGGAAGTGTGGCACAAAGATACCTGTATACAAACCATCTCTATATGCAACAAACCCATTGGAAGACCACAGAACAAAAGATTAAACTCTTAAGAAAAATTACAATAATAAAAATTGTCTTCTCAGATGACATAAACACTATAAATCCAAACTTAGTACCATATACGTCCCTGACGTGACAAAAACTTGTACCACTTGGGCCACAAGAATGCACTTCTACTTTAGCAATAATAAAGCAAGATAACAGTAAAGAAACCCTGTTTAATATGGCAAAGAAGCTCCGAACATATACAGCTAATACGTACTGTACTATATGTAGCCCAGCATGTACAAAAACCACAACTGTAGAAACACATCTACAAAAATCAGAAGACAAAGTAAAAGAAAATCACAAAAATCTCAGAAAGGAGATGAAAGAAACCTTTCTCCAAATCTCAACAATACAAGTCAGAAGTTCTAATACCAAACACAACATCCTCCAGATAGGGAGAGAAAGTACACCCCATGAACTAAACTATAAATCTTATGTAACAACAGAGAAAACATAAAGAAATAAGATTAAAAAATTGACTACTGCTCTGGCACAATGGGTACTTAAATTAAAAGACAACAAGACTCAAAGAAAAAATTCCACCAAAAAAGAAACTCCAATGGCCCATAAGCAAACTACCAAGTATAATAATGATAACAACATATTCAATCCCCTTTAAAAAACCTCCCAAACATATATGCAAAAAAAACCCAAAAAGAATAACCAGGCTTAGAGGGGCCCTGCCTCTAGGCAGGTAGAGGCTAAGAAAAGATGTGGTTTTTAGACTGTGTAAATTCATTAGCCTAACACATCAGAACCACAAAAATATAAATCCTTAGTTAAAACTAGTGCACAGTAAACCTTAATCCCACCAAAACATGTAAAAACAAAATCTATTTCTATTACTGGCATGACAAGGGGATGACAAAATTTGACTTTAGTAGAAGCTGAGGTAAGCCCAACTAGAATGAATAAAAACCAATGAATAAAACGAATAAAAACCCCACCCTACTGTGACTAGCTCAAAAGCCCCAAACATTTTAGACATAAACTTCCTTCAAAGTGGGTATTTGAAAGACCCAGACTCAAGTAAGCATTTGAGATAACAACTGTAAAATCAAAGTGCAACAAACAATTAAACACCTTACCTAAACTATCAAAGATCCCATCTACAATAAAACTCCTGAAAGTAGAAAAGCATTTTTAAAATAGTTTATTAATATTCCAAAACATCTACAGTACATCGATAACATCATTGTGTAAAAAACCACAACAATAAAAGTTTAAGAAATTTATCCTAAACTGAGACACCAGAAGGAAGGGGCAACAACCACTGCTCTGGCAGCACAGAGGGAGCTAGGGCTTGGGCAGCATCTCTGTCCTACTGCTACCACGGGCTTTTGTCCTGCCCTCGTGTCCCTGGCTATGGGGCAGGGCTGTATGGGCAAACGTGTCTGCCTAGGGGCTGGGGGGGCAGCAGGGCCTTACGCTGCTTCTGCTCTCTCCACAGTGCTGAAGGAGCTGTGTGTGGGCACACTGCAGGGATCAGCTGTTGCTGCTGCTGCTGCAGGGGAATGGATGCTCCCACAGCAGCCACACAGGCAGCACAGCTCCTCAACAGGAAGAAGAGTCCAGCAGGGCAGAGGCTCCCAGCTCAGGCTACTGGATCTGGGTGACTGCTGGCTGTTGGCCCTTTGTGCTGTGGGGTTGCTCTGTGAGTGCAGCTGGCTTCTTGCAGGCTGATCCCAAGTAAGGGCTTGCCATGGCCCCATCCAGCCCCCCAAAGTGGGAAGCAAAGCTGACCTCTTCCTGAGGCCAAGCTGGGCTCACTTGTTCCCCCAAGTGTGGCCATGGAGCTGTGGCACCCTGAGGGAGGGCATCCCCCGGCAGGCAAGGGCACCCAGTGGGCCGTGGGCACTGGAGGTGTTTGTGCAGAGACGGAGTCTGTGCTGCTGCCACAGCTTGGAGAGGGCAGGGCCAGGGCTGGGGCAGCTTTTCCCAGGTACATGCCAGCTCTCAGGAGCCCCACAGGCACACGCCAGCTGCTGCTCCTTGCTCAGGATGCCACATGGCTCCGCAGGCGCTTAAGGCAGGCCAGGTCAGGCCAGGCTGCAGCAGCGCTGCCCTGGTGCTCTCCACAGGCAGCCTTTGGTTCTCTTTCCCTCAGCAGCAGCAGCAGCAGCAGCAGCAGGGAGCGGTGGCAGAGTCAGGACGAGGAGGAGGTGGCTGCCCTGGCCCTTTGCTCCCGGGCCCAGGCCAGGAGGGCTCTGGCTGCAGCAGGGTGCTCTTCGGGCAGCCCCTGGCAGCCTCTGCATGGAGCACCGCATGCTGCCCCATCCTGCTGGTGTCACTTTTCTTCATCAATACCCTAGCTCCTCTTCACAAGGAAAAAAACTCCCGCAATGTAAAAAGAGCTAGTTCAAGTACAGTTCTACCTGCCTTTGTATTGTAGTTCAGTATATGTATGTTTTGTCTGTAATTTCAGTAATTTCATACTTTTATGAAAATGTGCATTCATCTCTTCACATTTTTTGCTTCTAGTTAGTTGCATACCAAAGCACTGTTGCCTCCACCAAGGCGTGGCGACCTGGTTCAGGAACGGCACGGAGGCAAACCCCCAGCTGCTCGGGCCATGTGCTCGCAGACACCAATATGGTGGACGGCAAAATGGCGTTTATTAACTGGTTACATGGGGTTACATAACCTCGGTTCTGCTTGCATCACAAACAGGGGTCACTGGCCAACAAACGGGGGCTAAGTAACTTTAACAGCTGAGGGGAGGGATTCTGTCTGCCTGTTCAACACGAAATCTTCCGACCGCCTGTCCCCAATTTCTCACAAAGCACTTATTTTTTAAATTATTTATTGCAGTTGTTAATTTTTATGTAGCATATTTTATATAAAAATATATGTTTTAAAAAAACATCTTTTGGGTAGCTTTCCTCATTCTTAAAAAAAATATCCACAAGCCATTTTAGTCTCTGTATCTCAAAGTTGGCTCATACATGTCTATTTTAAACCAGGACTACACTACTTTAATAGGATTGAGAAGGATCCATGAAATGCACACCAGTGATTCCTCTTGTCAAATATCATGGCCCTGCCATGAGCCTGGTTTTGGGGGTTTTTTGGGGTTTGTTTGTTTTTTCCCTCTCTCATCAGTTTAACAGCAGACACACATTGAGTTGCAAACTTAAGCCAGATAAGCAGAATAAAAACAATGTGATGGGCCTTTGGGAGCACCCTTGCTGATCTTTCTGCTTTTTCAGTTAAGCAAGGCTCTGATCCATGCAAAGAGATTGCACTTAGTGCTACACAACCATTTGGCTGGAACTCTGCTGATTTCTAGGAACAGCTGGAGGCCTCTATCTCCCCGGGATGTTTTGGCTGTCCCAGGCTTTGTTGGGTTTTGGCTGCAAATTCTGATCTAGAAGTACCATGGCTGGGCAAAAACTGCCCATGGGCCATATTCCAAAGGCACTTTGGTCTGGAGTTTGTGAATGAAGGACAGCCTTATCATATTCCAAACCACATTTAAAAAATCATGAAAAAGAACTTTCCATCTTTAAAAAGCAACTGACAGTTCAGAAGGGAATGTAGAGCTTATTCGCAGACTGAAAAGGAAGGAAATCTTCCAGTGGAATTGTGGTTTACAGAGTTTTTGCTCTGACTCCCACTCACAGCTGGCACTGGGAAAAGTCATGTCCCTGGAGGTGTCAGTGTCTTCTGTCTGCCATGAATTGTTTTGCTGCAATCAGAGGCATCTCAGTGGAGAGAAGCTCAGCTGATGTTAGGAACAGGAGCTGCCCCAAGGAGAAAAAAAGAAATGAACTTTTACTTCCCAAACCCATCTCTGCACAGGTTCAAGCAGGATTCCTCTGGTTCCCAGAAATACACAGAAATAGGGCTGAGAAGGCCATCTGGACATAAATGTTCATGCCCAAGACCTTGCTGATGCCATTTGGGTTTTGCCTTTTTTTCTATGTTTTTTATATTCTTTGCGCATATATTTGTAGCTTTGTAGCCTACTGTATAGTGACCAGTTTTCCCAATACTTTCCCAAGGCCTTTCCCTAAGCAAAAAGACAAAACAAATTCCAGAGCTCCAAGCACTGGGGGGTCCAAGGCCCCAGCGCCATTTTGGCTCTTCCTGGGAACGAACCCTCTGGGGAGGTGGTGGAGTCACCATCCCTGGATGTGTTTAAAAGAAGACTAAATGTGGCAATCGGTGCCGTGCTTTAGTTGAGGTGTTAGGGCACGGGTTGGACTCGATGATCTTGAAGGTTTCTTCCAACCTAGGGATTCTGTGATTCTGTGACTGAGGGAGCTTTTCCTGCAGCCCTGGAAGGGCTCCGGGGGCCCTTGGCCAAGGACGGGGATCAGGGCTCCTGGAAAAGAAGCAAAGGGCGCAAGGCATAGGCCGAAAGGGCAGAGCTGCCCCAGCGCGGCCCAGAGCGAGCCTAATGTTCTCCTCCTCAACCTGCGCCCTCTGCGCTGCCCTTCGCGGCGCCAGCGGCTCCTCTCGCTGCGGGGCTCCAGGGCGTGCTGAGGGCCGGGCCCCTCCTCTTTCGGAAGCGCCGAAGCCTCGGTGGCGAGCGGCTGCTGCTGTGGCCGGCAGGGGAGAGCTGCAGCTGCGGCTGCGGCCCCGGGCACGGCGAGCTGCCGCTATGGCCGGCTCCTGCCGCGGCTCCTGCCTCTGCTCCTTCCCTGTGCGCACAGACACCGCCGAGGGCTGCCCGGCAGCTCCGTGTCGCTCCGCAGCGGGCCCGGCCGGGCTGCTGCTCTCTGCGGCCTCTGCCCGCCGCTGCCGGCCCCGCCGCGCTCCCGCCTGCCTCTGCCGCAGCCGCGCCCACACGGGGGACAGCACATTGCGGCCGGCTCGGAAAAGCCCTGCCCGCAAAGCGCCCGCCACGGCCCCGGCCTCAGGGCACAGGCTGCCGGCGTCCTCGCAGCTGCGAGCCGGCCTGGGCTGCCTGCCGGCCTCGGGCACAGGAGCAGCTCTCCGCAAGCTTTTTATAAACGACCCAGACTCCGAGTGGGAATGAGTTATAGATGTTTTATTGAGAACAATAAAAAAATCAGCAAAGCAAAAGGGACAGGACTGGGTGCATGGCAAAATGCCAGAGGCTCGTGCACAAAATGGCCTTTTATACCCTTGATAACACATCTTTATGCATTGTGAGAAACGACGTCTCACTTCTTAAAATTTTAAAAGGTTCCTTGAATCGCAACAAGGGACTGAATAAAGAAAAAGGGACAGCATTGGCTGTCCGGTGGGCCTGTTCACAAGGCCTGCCCCTGCAACAATCCTTGTATACGCTTATTGCCGCACCAAGCCCCTGGTAAGCTGACCCTCCCCACACACGTGCATGTGGCACTCTTCTGACCCAGCTCGTTCTTCCTCTTCCTGACTTGATGGTAGACCAAATGTTTGTAAAATAATTGAATTTTATTTTTTTTTTAAGAATAAAAAACTGGAGGAAAGCCTCCTATGGTTGTATAAGTTTTCTTAACAAAGAAAAAGTCATGTTAACCTTCCCAGCTCTGCCTTGAGAGGTTTTAGAAGTCTTATAATCTGTTTAAATTTTTCAGAGTTCATAATAAATGAACTAAAGAATTCTAACAGAACACCAAAAAAAACTCCCATGAGGAATGGTTGACTTCACCTTCCTCAACATGGTGACTTCACCCTCAACATGGTGACTTCACTCCTTTTCTGTGGCAATGCTGTCACCTCAGCAGCAGTGGCATCATGGCAGTGAGTCTGAGAGGCGGCAGCTCTCTGGCAGAGCCGCTGCTGCCTACTCCAGGCTCAGGCAGGCCCCTGAGCAGCCTCGCTGCACGGCCAGAGCCATCTCGATGCTGCAGTGCAGGCCAGAGGCGCCGCTCAGCCAGAAGCTGCAGGACTTGCCGCAGGGCAGCGCCGTGAGCTGGCAGTGGCGCGACTGTGGCAGGAGCAGCCAGGCCAACAGCACCAACGTTTGCACCCAGCGGGTCACTTTCTTGGCATCCAAGTAGGAACCCGTGCAGAGGGTGTCCATCAGGTACCAGTCCTGATCCGTGGGCAGCTGGCCACCGGAGGCGTGCAGAAAGCACGTGTGCCCCAGCAGCTGCTCCCCAGAGCACAGGCACTCCAGCACCACACGGATGCGCCTGGCTGGCGGTCACTTGGTGCTCTCCAGGATGAAGGAGTGGCCGGGGGTGGCCGCAGGATGACCAGCGGGCAGTAGATGCTGCTGTGCTCCTGGACACCGCAGGCTGCAGGGTTGGTGTCCATCTCAACAGCTGGGTGCAGCTCCGGCATGAAGCTCCTCCTGGAGAGCACTCGGCAGACACCAAGGAGCTCGTCCACCAGCTCCTGTAGCACCTTCGTGCTGGGCAGGCCCTGCTGCAGAATCACAGAACAGCTGGGCTTGGGAGTGACCTTTATGGACCATCCAGTGTAACCCCACAGCAACGAGCAGGGACATTCCCAGTGAGATCAGGTTGCTGACAGCCCACTCCAGCCTTATCCTAGATGTGCCCAGTAGTGATGGGCTGGGCACAGCCAAAGTGCTGCCACCCCTGTCTGCACCCTTGACCTTCTCATGCTCAGTGACCTTCTCCTTGCTGCTGGATCCCTCCTGCATCCTGCAGCTGGCAGAGCCACTCTTCCATCTCCTGACCAGCCAGAAGGCCAGAGAGAGCAGAAGAGCCTCGGTGACCAAAGGCAGCCAGGGCAGCTGCCATAGAGAAAGGAACAGCCTTTCCATGATGGACTTGTCCTCATGAATCTCCTGAAGGAGCCGGATCATTTCCTGGTGCAGATATTCCTCGCACTCCAGCATCCGTTTAACATCATCCTTTTTCAATTTGTAGATTCAATTTCAGCACAGCATAGGTGGCTAACAGGGCCAGGATGAAGGCCACTGTTGGAAACATGGCCTGGTTGGAGAAAGGGGGCTCAGCTTGTCTGGCTGGGAGGGAGCAGGAGGCAGGTGGCACCTGGAATGTCCCCAGAGCCTCTCTGGGCACCAGCCATGCTGACAGCCCCAAGCCCCTCTACCCCCAGCCCTGGGGACAGTGCCCTGCCCTAAGGGTCCCAGCTTTCCCTCTGGCTTTAAACCCCCAGGGCACCTTTCCCAGCCCCCAGCCAGCCCAGCTGTCCCCCTGTGTGTGCACTCACTGGCTGCCAGAATCCAACTGCCCGGTGCTGCCCCTGGACACAGGTGCCAGCGTGACCTGTCCTCTGTGATGTCACAGCCAGCAGAACCATGTCACTCAGCTGCCAAGCTGGCCGTGCCCCTGCTCCCAGCTCCCACTGTGACCCGTGCCCTGGCATGTCACAGCCCCCAGAGCCCTGGTCCCCACTGCCGGCCTCAGCGGCTCCTGGGCATCCTCACCCTGAGTGCAAAGGCAGCCACAGGAGCCCCCCAGGGCACTCTGGATCCAGGCTGCAGACACCCTAAAGCCAGCACTGAAAGGGACGTGGATGGGGACTGCAGCTGGATCTTCAGTGCTCACCACCCCTGACTGCCCTCTGAACCCAAACCTCACCTGCAGCACCTTGAGCACATTTACCCTTCTGGCCCATCCTGGAAGGTGGTGTTCCCACATCACACACCAGCCCTTTGCAGGGAGTGACCAGCTCCCAGCTGCTCTGCTACCCTGGCCTTACTTTCTGTTTCCCAGCAATGAACGGATACACTCATGAGAATCCCAGCAGAATGTTTCCTTCTCAAAAGTTCTTAGGCAAAAAAACTCCACCAATCGCTATTTTGTGCACAGAGAAGGACGTGCTGGCAAGCATAAGGCACAGGCAATATAGGGCTCTGACGTAAGAGCTCCTGAGCCATAGGATTCCATACATTGCTGTTCCCAGCTGCTTTGCTCATATTTTATAGCCAGTTCTGGATGAGGGCTGCTGCTGACAGGGTAGGATGTCTGTGATGTCTCAGGCTCAGCCATAGCAGCTCAGTGTCAGCAGTGGGAGCAAAAAGCAAACAAAACACAATCAGACAAGGGGGTGTCTCCTGCACGGTACCGAGTCAAGGCTCTGCTGCCAAAGCACCCATGAGCACATTGCACTGACTCAGCATCAGCTACAGGTGTTCTCCTGTTCCAAGGGAGATGGTGCTGGTGCTGTTCACAGCATTTTTCACCAACTCTGGGTAGTTTGTTCAGCTGTCCAGCAGAGCTGGACACATGATGGACCTCAGGCACTCCTCAAGAGAGCAGAGATCATGAGGGAGTTCATGAGGGATGTGTTGGACGTGCCTTTGCCCTGAGGGTGCTCGTGCTGCATGTGCCATTGCTACCATCTCTCCTAAAGCAAGACACCCCTAAATAAACAAGTGCCCAGCATGGCACAGTGTCTGCAAAGTGTCGGGAGTCTTTGCTGTCATTGCTGTCCTTTGCTGTCCCAGCTGCTCCTACGAGGCGTGTCCTGCCCCACCTTGCTGCTCTGGCTGCCTGGGGTCACACCTGACTGAGAAACCAGGGCTGGGCCCATGGTGGTAGTAACCCTTTTAGTCTGCTTCTCATATTTTTCTTGGCATTTACCCAATTTTCTTTTTCTTTCATCCTTCATGAAAAAAAGTTGTATTATCACTTTGGATTCCCAACATGTAACCTCGTTTGTGTTTTAATCTCACTTTCAGGTATATTTAGAACTAAATTTCTTTGCAATTGTGGATCAAGGCTCCTTACCTTAAGCCTGTCAGAACGTCCTGCTTAGCTACTTCCCATGTTAAAGTCATTGCTCCATAAATTCTAGAAAATTCAATATAAAGATCATTCTTGCCTAAGAGTCACATGTCTGTGGATATAGAGTTTACAACACACCTTCATGTTTATGTCTACAAGGCTATGTTGTAGTGCTTCCACATCCTGCCCCAAAATCTGTAATTCCTTAACTGAAGTTTGAATTTTGGATTGCCTTACATCTGTGTGTGTGCATCTGCAGGAGGGGACATGGTAGAAGTGTCAGAGTAACAGCAAGATGTTGCAAGGAACAGAGGCTTTATTAGAAATGTGTTCAACAAAAACCCAAACCAACAAACTGCTAATGGTCTTACAGTCTCAATCAAACTTACTTTTATTACAGTAAAATACTGTGACCTAAGAGCTGTGCAATAGCAATATCTCAGAGCTACAGTACTTGTTTAAAAACTAAAGAAATAGCACTGAAATGTTTCATTTCAAAAGTACACTTTACCTAAATTGGAAACATGACAGTTTCTGTTTTCCTCTGAAGCATGATGCTAAATGTAGCATTTTAAAAAATATGTTGGAAACCCAGGACTTAAACATCTTTTGATCATATGGTGATAATTAATAAAGATATTATTCTTTTGAACTTCTTTGGAGAAGATCCATCTGTAATGCTTAATCATCCACTTATTAAATTTGCCAGTTCATTTTATAGCAATTTCATACCTTTATTCACATTCCCAACTTTGTGGTTTAGTTCTAAAAATTAGCTTATTTTAACTGAACCATGCAGCAATTTGCTTTGACTCTGATGGAACTTTTTTTGTATACAATTTTGTTTGAAGAAATGAAACACTGGGGCAGTTTTTGAGCTCTTATGTCCCACAGCAAATAAATAAAAATCCATCTGTTTTATGAGAGCAGGTTGTATAAAAAGGCAGATGAGGTGAATTACGAAGTGGTTAAAACTCAAATATTCTTGAAGCCATAAGCCTGAAGTCTGAAGTCTGTCTCCTCTTGCGTGGGAAGAAATTAAAGAGAAAGCAAAGCAACTACTGCTTGATAAATTTTGCCTTACTTACTTGCTCAGCTGTGTGGTGCACCCAGCCCATGCACCAGCTGCTGAAGCATGAATTTGTTTCGCTCCTCAAATGAAGCTGAAATCACTTTTGGAAAGTGGTGAACCCACACACATTTATGGTGTCAAACATGTTTTATATTTGTGTCTGTTGGTGGAATTTGCAGCACATCCTTGAGTAAGATTGATTCTGGTTTTGGTTTGATGAAGTTATTTTTAGGGGAAATGTTTTTTTTCCTTCTTAAATTATTTTCAGCTACCATTTTTACTTTACTTTTGTTGTTGTTTGGTGAATTACGAAAAGGAAAGGATAGCAATCAGCCTAGGCATAAAGAGTGGCAAAGCATCATTCAGCTGCAGTAATACCAAAATCTCAAGAGAGTCCACAGTACCACAGGGTGGATTGCGGCGAGGATGTATCTGGCCTGGGTGGTCAGTGTCTGGCTAGCAGAGGGTAGCCGACACCCAGCTGCAATCCAATGCGAGCACCCCTTGGCATCTGAGGGCCTCGGGCTGTGCTCGCCTGTGGACAGATCTCACTGCCAACGCGACTGGAATAAGGAGCTGGACTCTCGATGGGGTCAAATCAGGTTTAATGAGCACCCAAGACAACAACCAGGTGGACACCCCAGGGAGAGACCCTGAAATAGGGGTGGAATGAGGTTATAAAGGGGATGGGTGTACAAAGGAGGGGTTTACACTGAACCAATAAGGAAGGGTGGAGGGATGAACCTAACATAACTGACATAAAGTGGAAACCAATAAATACAAAGTAAAGGAGGGGCCCGGGACCACAGCCAACCACAACCCCCAGAGAGAAGATGATTCTGGAAAGCTAGGAGGAGTGGGGGGTGATTGACTGGGCCCAGGGAGGAGAGAAAGTCCACATATAAGGAAAAAAGGGGGAGGAGAAATTATATAACTTAACTGACACTTAATGCCAATGGCGGGAAAACTGGGAAGGGCAAAACCATTTACATAAAACGGGGGGAACAATACAAAATGGGGGAGCTATACAATAAACCTAACAAACACACTACTACAGTGGATCAGCAGAAATGCCTCCTGGTGACTGATCAGGGCTCCAGCTGTGTAAACAGTGGCCCTGTGTGAAAGCACAAAAGGCAAAGATCCCAGGCTGGGATAAGAACAAGTTACTGGGAAGCACAACAATATTGAGAACAGAAGGAATAAGACAAAGAAATGATTTAAAGGGAGAACTGTGACAACACCGACCCGGCTCTTTTGGACCATGTATTTTCTCCCACCTGGAAAGGACACCCTTCTCCCTGGGAGAGAGAGAGAGTTCCTTCCTTTCTCTGTCTCTGACAATGGCCTGAGGTGGGATCGAAGATACTGACGGGGACATGGCCGAACTCTCATGTTCTTTGGTCCCATCTCACATCATTGCCAGGTGCAAGCAAAGGGACAGGTGTCTTCCTAATGTGGATCTTGGGGAATGTGGGTCACCAGGTCTCCGCCCAACACGGATCCTGTGATGGGGGATAAAGTTGGAGCAGAGGACAAAGCTCTTTGTGCAGTGGGGGCACTCACAGGGCTGCCCTTACTGGTGGGTTTGTTGCTGTTGGGTCAAGGATGACAGCCAGGAGAAGCTCTTCCCACACTCCAGACCTTTGTAGGGCCTCTCCTAGTGTGGATGTGCCAGCGAGGGATGAGGTTGGATTTGAGGCAGAAGCCCTTCTTGCAGTCAGGGCAGCAGAAGTGCTCGCCTCTGTGTGAATCCACTGGCACAGGAAGAGACTGGAGCTTGTCTGAAACCTCTTCCCACACTCAGGACACTCACAGGGCCCCTCCCCAGTGTGGATCTGCTGGTGGCAGATCAGGAAGGAGCTCGTGCTGAAACTCTTCCCACATTCCTGACTCTCCAAGGGCCGTTCACCACTGTGGATGTGCCGGTGCCTAATGAGGACAGAGCTGTTATTGAACTCTTCCCACATTCCAAGCATGTGTAGGGCTGTTCCCCACTGTGGATCATCTGGTGACAGATCAGACTGGAGCTCTGGATGAAGCTCTTCCTACATTCCCCACACTCATAGGGCCATTCCCCAGTGTGGTGCTGGGTCAGGCTGGAGCTCCAGCTGAAGCTCTTCTAACATTCTCAGCACTCGTAGAGCTTCTCTCCATCAGGAAGCTGCTCATACACCACCAGCTCCAAGCTCCAGCTGGATCTCTGGCTGCCATCCTGGCACAGGGTGGCCCTTTCCTCCTTGGAGCACACTGGGCTGGGTTTGGAGCCCCTCCTTCTGTGAGATCTTTGGGGTTCTTCCTCCCCATTAGATTCCTGCACTGTGGAGCTGCCCAAAACAGCCTCTTCCACGAGGTTCTGCCATGGGGATTTGTCCTCCTGGTCTCCATCCTCAGCTCCTTGTCTGGGGGAGGAAGGACAAGGAGAGGATGGACAAGGAGAGGATGGGATTTGCCTCCATGCCAGAGGAAGGGGAAGGAGATCTCCCCAGTCCATCCCTGGAAGGACGATGTCAGCAGTGGGGCTGTCCTGCAGCCAGGGGCAATGCTGGGCTGGGAGATGGAGGAGGAAAGGGGCAGTGACTTCCTCCTCACCTGCCTGGGTGTTCTGGGGCATCTTCCTTTTCCTTTCTGCCTGCTTGTTCCAGGCAAGGTTTGGGAAAGGGAAGTCCTGTTTTGGAGGGAAGCAAGATGAGAGTATAATTGGGCTGGGAGTTCCTTCTGCCCAAATCTCACTGTAGAAGTTACCAGGTACCTTGTGTCCATATAAACCTCTGAAATACCAAGATTCAGAAAAAGCTCCCACCCAGGAGTTCCCCCACTCTGGTCTCTCCTCTTTGGGGTCTCCTTTGTGGGCTCCCCCCTCTCTGGGCTACTGGAGGTCCTGGGGATCCCAGAGGTTCCCCTTCCCTGGGCTCCCCAGTTTGGTGACAGAGCGGCTGCAAGGTCTTCCCTGTTGGGGTCCCTGTTTCAGGGCTCTGGAGTACTCATGGGTCCCCCTTGTCCGTGCTCCCAGTATCTCCAGGCTGCCAGAGTTCCCCCCTCTCTGGACATTCATTTGGTCTCCTTTTCAGCAGACTAGCTGTTTTTATCTCACCATGTCTGCCTGTCCTTGGCAGAGTTGGCCATTTCTCATGATTTGGAGTCAGCTACAGCATCAGGAAGGGGCAGCAATTTTGTCAGCATTGATGTCAAAGCTAAAGTGCTGTCTCGTGGATGGATGTTGCTTTATTCAAGGGATTTTTGGCCTAGAGTTTTAGCGAACTCTGGTGTCTTCCCAAACAGCATTGCCTTTTTCTTTCCTCAGGAATCACCTCTTCTTTTTCTTCCCCCCATCTGGGGAGAGCTCCCATACAAATGCCTCCTGCAGCCAACTCTTGTCACTGTAGACTGACAAAGGAGATCTCGCAATGGAGAGAGACTCCCTAGAGCGGCTGTGGGGAGCTGAAGGGAGAAGCTTTGTCCCTTAGTCTTGAAGTCTTGTTGGGAAGCTGCTTGTGCTCTGGGGGATGGACACCAGTGATGTTTATCCAAGCCTTGCAGGTTCATTCCTGAGCTTCCTGACACACCACAGAGACTTAAAGGCTGTCAAATTGGAGCACAAATTTCAGTCTGGGAACTTTTTGAAATGCTTCAATTATTCTTTTTTTTTGCTTTTCTGCAGAAATATTGTCATCATCTTTTGCTTCCAGAGAACTTTTTCCTACCTTTTGGGGAATTCCTTTTGGTGCCCTCCCAGATCAGGCCAATTCCCAGGGCTCCTTCCCAGAGTGAGGTGTAGCCCATGGCCTCCACTCTGCAGCTGGAACAGAAGGAAGCACAGAGCTTACTGTTGTGGGAGAGGAGCTTCTCTTTCCTGTCTGCTTTCCCTTTGGGACAGGTTGGTGTGTGCTCATTTGATAAAGGCAGGTTTAAACTCTGAAGCAGTTGTGTTTCAAACTGCTCCCTTCTCAAGCTCTTCTGTGGGTATCCTTGGACAAAAGGCCTCTTGGTGGGAGCTCTATGTGGCAGGTTAAGGAAGGAGATTGATATTTCAGGGTTGTGACTGCTGAAAGCAGTTGGTTTTCGGAGGTGTCCAGAATTGGGAGTGGCTCCTTTTCTCACTGGCCTGCAGAAAAGGAAGCTGCAAAGTGGGAATTTCATTTGTGGAGATGGCCATTGGGGTGTTTGCCAAGAGATGGGCTGGCAGAGAGGCAGGTCTCCTGCTAAACTGGCTGTGTGTTTGTTTCAGTGGTGGGGAGGGTCAGAGATGCAGACACAGACACCAGCTGAAGGAATGATGTAATTTACTCTAATACAAAAGTGCAAAAAAGAGTCAGGAAAGGATAAGCTAAGCAATGCACCTCAGCATTATTACAAAAGGGTGTCTCCAGTGATTAAGGAAGATATATCATCAAGTACCCTAATGCTTTCCCCTTCATCCAGAGCTGTACATCAGCTGGAGGAAGCTGTCCCAGCCAAGCCCTGCAGAGCCACGGCCAGGAACCAGGAAATCCTGCGGTGCGTCCACCTTTGCCGGCCACGAGGCTTCCAAGTGCGCTGTGAGAGTAGGCCGGCTCTGATAGTGCAGGACAAGCAATGTGCCAGAGCTTCTGCTGGGGGACAGCTAGTTTCATTCTCCTCTTGGTTTTCTCCCCGAGCCTGCTTAGGAACCAAGGGAGCTGGCTTGGAGCCAGCACCCCCAGGCCGGGCCAGATGTGGCCTTGTCCAGATTTGAAATGCTGAAAGGTTTCCCCAGGCAATGGATACCTCGATCTTATTGCTAACAACATTTTGTTAATGGGTGGATACATAGATCCAATTGCTGTCTGTGTCCTTACAAAGTGCACCAGTAGAGTTGAGTTGCTGAACATATGCACAGTTCCATGCAATGCCTTGTGTTCCTGGAAGCTGTACATCCCATTGTCTCCTCTGCAGAAGACACAAGCTATGAAAACAAGGCCAAGCTTTAACCTACGTTTTTTACCCTCTGGACTTGTTAGACACAATATTTTTTCAAAGGACTGCATTTGCCTCTCCTCCGCTTTCTTATTTAAAGAAGAGAGCTGAAGGAGTTTCAGGCATGTGAGTGCCTGATCTCTCTTTGCCTCTAAAGGCTCTGCCTCTCAGAGCCCCGGTTACCTGCCGGTGCTTTGGCATGGGAGTCATTAATTCCCTAAACTCCATTCCCTAAACACAAGTGGACTTCGACTGCAAAGCCGCTCTTTGCAGTGGGATTGCTTTTGCCCTACAGCCTCCATGGGCAAGGGCTTTTTGGGAGCAGGGGTCATCAGAGCCTGTGTCCTGAAACAGACCCAGGAAAAGGAGCAGATCCTGCTGCCTTCAGCTACTGCTGATCCTAGCAGCAAGTCCCCTGGCAGTTCCTCCATGGAACTTCGCACAAAGGGCTTCCATCATATTAGTGCTTGTGAGACCTTAATTGCTTCCCAGTTGTCCTGGATTTTGGAGCATCTCAGCACTTGTGTCCACGGCCCTTCCTTCATCCCCAGCCTGCAGCAGTCACAGTCACTGGTGCCTTCCCCTTTGCTGCAGCTCATTTGCCAAAGTGCTGCCAAAGGCAGCAGAGCTGGCTCAGGATGCTTGCTGGCTTCTGGTCTCTGGGATGAGCTTCAGGGGGACACTTGGAGCACTTCCTAAAGAGCTGCCTGTGGGATGGGGAGTGGATTTGTCCTCCCCGGTGTCGGAGACTGAAATACTATAGTTTATGGTTTAAACATTTTCATGAAAGACTTCTGCCTACTACAGCAGAGCTGTGTTACAAAAGCTGCACAGATGACCACCACACCCTGAATGGGGCTCTGAGAGGCCCTATGGGGTTCTGTGATGAGGAGGAGATAAAGTAACAGTTCAAGGGCATTCAGGAAGCAAAGCCAATGCCTTCAGGGTGGAGATGACAGCCCCAGGGCTATCAGCTGCCAGGTTCACACAGACCCTGGCACCAAACCTGGGGGCAAAGAGGCTTTGGATGAGTGTTGGAAAGCCTCTGCTGAGAGGCAGTGGCTGCCCATTCTCTGCTGGGCAGAGCAGCCCAGCTGTGGGGCCCTTCACTTCGGGAAAGCTTGTCCACAACAGAGGAGCTGATGTGCCTCATCAAAGGGCCCCCCAAAGAGGTGCCCAGACCCTGCATCACAGCACTGCAGCCCAATGCCACAGACCCTCAGTTTAGCAAGGGACAGTGTCCAGCTGGCCCCCCACAAGGGAGGCACCTGGGCATTCCCACCAGCCCAAGGCGTGTATTAATCCAGGGAATCCCTCACTTGTCAGGATGTGTGGCAGTGTGGTGTGGGACCCTCACCACCAAGGCGACCAGATGGAGGAGAGCAGCGAGACATGGTGGGACCCTTGGATGTGTGATAAGGCTGTCACACATAACCCCTGCCACCCTCTCCCTGTCCCCGCACCACCCATGCACACTTCTTTCTCCTCCTTTCTATTCTCTTTGCCTCTTTTACTGTTCAATAAAATACACCAATTTAGCACAAATCACAGAACACCCATCGCAGCTGACAAATGGCATTTCTGGCAGATTGCTACAGCCACACTGCTGATCCACAAATACATGACAATCAATTTCAGTTGAAAAATGTAATTTATTACAAAGTGCTACACCCACACTTACAATAGAGAACTATACAAATCTCAATTTAGGTTAAAACCAGGAATTTATTCGATTATTACAACCAGTCTGTGTAAAAATATACAAATACTAACTTCAGTTAACAAAAGTTAATTTATTGCAACCTCTGAAACAACTCACAATACACAAAGATCAATTAGGCATTTAATAACTTAATTTATTACATATAACTACAAACATACAGCCCATCTAGAAATACAAAAATAAGAATTCCCTCTCTAAATAGCCGTGTACCAAGAACTCATAGAATTATACACAGAACCAATAGAATTATACAACGATACAACTCCATACATGTTGAAATATAAATAAATAGATAAATATAAACAAATATATAGAAATACATATATAAAAATATACAGATATAAATATAGATTGAATATTACATATTATATACAATAAATATATAAACAGATATACAACACAAACCTATCTATAAATACAAAAATATCACTGTGCCAAGATAAATATCAACACAAATTCATAAATACAAATATACAGCTATACATATGGATACATATAAAAATATAAAAAAATATATATATATACCTATGCAAATACCAATATAACTATTTAAAGACCCATATGCCTATAGCTGCATCAATAGAAATAAATAGCAACACAACTGTATAAATAGGAAACAGAACTAAACACAGATATAACAACATCCATGTATACTTAGATACAAATATACACATAGATGTAATTACAGACATATATGTATGTACACTCATACATATATACAGAGCATACATCCCTGAACACCATACAGACAGAAATAGTCCTATACAAATAGCAACCCACATATGTACATATCCCAATGATAATCCATCCCTATGTGCACTTCTAGACATGTCTACAAGGAACTCCAAGCAGAGGGATCCCAGCTGCCCCATCTTCAAAGCCTCTTCCTCCATCTCCTCCTCCCGTGCAGAGCAGCTCTCCTGGGCAGCGACAGCAGATGGGACATCTGGGAAGCAAAGGGAACACTGAGTGAGTATGGGGACGTTTCCCTTGGCAGCAGCTGCACTTCCATCAGGGAAGAGGGAATGTCAGAGCCTCCCCAGGAGGGTCGGAAAGAGAAAGCAGCCGAGCGGGCCAGGCTGTGGTGAGCGCAGCCGCGGCGGGACTGTCCCGCAGCCCCGGCAGCCCGGCAGAGCCGGCACAGCTCCCGGGCCCTGCCGGCACAGCTGCCTTGCCCAAGGACAGCCCCTGTGCCAGCCGGGGCAGCTGCGCTGAGCAGCCCCAGCACGGGCAGGGCCCGCTCCTGCCCCGCCGGGCAGTGCCCACGGCCGCAGCCCACGGCAGCCTCAGCCCCAGCCTGCCTGCCCGGGCCTGTGGCCTCACCCGGGCTCTCTCCAGGCTGGCAGCAGCAGGTCCCCATTCACTGCTCTTGCTGCTGGCCTTCAGCTCCTCCCTGCTGCCTCCCGTCAGTCTGTGGCTGTCCTCAAGGTCTTCCTTGCAGCTGGGGCAAAAGTGGAGGCTCTGGAATTGCTTCCAAGGCCTGACAGAGCTGCAGTCCCGGAGCCCTCTGTGCTCCCTGCTGGCCCCCTCCATCCCCTCAGCCCTGCCATGCTCTCGGTGAAGCCCTGGCCCCCTTCAGTTTCTTCAGCCCCTCACAGTCCTCTCACCCCCTCAGTCCCTTCTGAGCCATCCCATCCCCTTAGACCCACCACCCCATCAGCCTGTGCCACTTCCCTGTCACCTCAGTGCCACCATGGCCCTCGGCTGCCCCACAGCCCTCAGTCCCAGCAGCAGCTCAGGGTCACCATCCCTTGGACGCCACCGCCCCCTCAGCCCCCTCAGCCCCCTCAGCCTCACCATCCTTCAGCAGCTCCTCAGGGGACAGTGCCTGGGGCCAGCGGCAGCTCCCAGTGCTCCAGGGACAGCCGGGGCTGGAAGTGCTGCTCCGCCCGGCCCGGCCGCCAGCTCGGACCCAGCACAGGGACAGGGGACACAGGGGGCACCGGGGGAAAAGCAAGAGGTGAAAAAGGCAGCCGAGGGGGAAAGAGGTACAAATGCAGCCTAAGCCTACACAAACAACAATCTATCCATCAATCTCTCCATCTAAACATTCCTATTCCTCTTACTATATAACTATACACATTTATAAATCTAACTTCATTTACATATATAGATATATATGTATATATATTTTACTCTACAGATATAAAAATCTAACTCTGAAAATCTATAAATGTAAATTTATAATAAAATATAATTATATCACTTCTCTAACTGTATACAAATCCACATTTAACTATACAGATCTATCAATATATGCCCATGTAAACAGAACACTATCATCTATAAATGGAACTATAACCACTAATAAATAGAACCATAGAAATCTCTAAACATATCTACAAACAGAGCAGTTCTACCTGCCCGATGGTCACAGTCTCTCCCCTGTCTCTTCCTGCCATGCAGGGCAGCCCTCCTGGAGATGTTGGTCAGATGGCATCTGGGAAGCAAAGGGAACGCTCAGTCAATATTGGCTCTTCTGTACCTTTCCCTTGGGCAGCAATTGTCCTTCTACCAGGGGCTGTCAAAGATGGCCTGAAAGGCAGACTCTCACTTGGCAATTGGAAGCAATCTGCCCTTAAAAGAACAGGGACCATTCCAAGTGTTCAAAAGTGTGTTTCAAAACACTGAAGTATCTTGATAAAGTCTCAGCACTCACAGAGTAAATGGCACTCAGGAGAGCTTGAAACACAGACAGTCCCAGCTGCCACAAGGAAGCCCAGCCTTGTTCTTTCTCTGTGCTGACAGAGACCTCAGTCCTTACTGAAATGGCTGAAGCTGAAGGTGCTGGGAGCTGAGTCATGAACCAGCTCCATTACCTGGCATCTACAACCTGCCCTCTGCAGTGAGCAGCAGCTGCTGCAACTCGACCATCAGCTCTGGCAGGAAGGGCTGGGAGGGACAGAGTTCCCTATGAGGCCTGCAGGCTGCACCAGCTTGGCTAAGGAATGGATCCACAGTGCTCTCTCTCTCCTCTTAGGCCTCCCTAATCAGGGGTCATTCAAGCTTTTCCTTTTGTTACTGGAGTTACTGTGATTTTTCAATTGGTTGGCCTCTCATGTTGTGCTCTTTGTCCTTCAAGAGTCACTCAGCCTGACCTCCCCTAGCACCCTGCAGCAAATTTATCCACCAACTTCAGCACAAATCTGGGATACCCGGCTTGGTGACACAACTCCCACAAGCTCAGGTTTATTCCCTGCTCTCTTGCCCCAGCAGAGGACTCAGGGTCAGAGCCTCTGGAGAAGCGTGGAGGGCAGGGCTCAGGCAGGTTGTGCCCGTGCAGGATTTGAATTCAAGGCACCAGGAAGCACCAACCCTGCTCAGAGCAGCCATCTCACAGCTCTCTAAATCAGTGTGGGCTCTGTCCTTACCAGGCTCCTTGGGCTCCTGGGAACTGTTCCTGCAGCTCTCGGTGCCAGATGAAGCTTCCTCTGCTGCAGCTCTGTTCACAGGCTCCCCTCCTGAAGAATCAGGGGCAACACCAACATTGCCCTGAGCAGAAAAACAGAAAGAAAGGAACCCAAAGATCACCCACTATTTTGCTGAAATCATATCAGGGATACAATAATTGTCCTTCTCCACTCCCAAAGGACATGGAGAACAGAGGAGGGAACACTGCCCCCATGGTTCACATGACAAGCCTTTTAAACTCAGGATTCAGGGGGCCTAGGTGAAACTGAAGCTCTTACAAAATGACCTTTGAGACAAAAGGGGAACACAGAAAACCAGAACACATCAAGTGAGGGGACGTGCACGGGACACTTGGCCTTCAGTGCCAGGTCTTCAAACACTCTTCTCCTCTTTCCCAGCAAGTAAACCTCTTCTTCATTTATTCTTCATTTCCTCTTTTAGAAATCTTTCTTTACCAAGAATAATTCAATAACTAAATAATGATGAAATAAGTTCAATTAAAGAAGCCTTTGCTTCTCAGGCATGTAATAAGGTTCAAAAGCTCTCAGTCCACCCCTTTTATCCCCATCCAATGAAATTACCTGAGCAGAGGGAGATCTTTCAGACAGGGACCTCCTGATCTCCCAAATCATTTTCTCTACGGCAAGGCCTAGATCTGCTGGTGGCCATTCCTCCTCCCCAGGTGCGTTCTGTGCTGAGCTGGAGGCCGTCCGTGCTGCACAGACTACTGCCAGCGGGAGCGCTGAGCCCTGAAGTGCCCGGGGTGGCTGCAAGAATCCAAACACATTGGTCAGGCTCCACAATGTGGCTGTAGGACACAGAGATCTAGTGCTGCTGTGGATCAAACATCACGGGAAGCACACAGGAAAACCAGCCAGAGAATCTTTTGACCTCCTAGGTGCCCCTTCCTAGTAGGCTTGACAACTTCTGGTTGAGAATGACAGAGCCTTGTGGAAAACTACTTCAAACGGTCACTTTTCATGACCTTTTGGAAAAACAAGGCTACAACTCTTTTCCTACCTCGGGGGTAATAGGCTGGGGGCTGCTGCTCCCTGTGGAGCTGCTGGAAGCTGCAGGGCTGGATCCCAAGCACCTCCCGTTCGGCCGGAGGCAGCTGCTCCCCATAGAGCTCCTGCAAGCAGCTGCAAGGTCCCTCCCGCCCAAGTGGCAGTGGCCGCCCCCGTAGAACTCCTGGAAGCGGTTCAGCCCCTCCCGCGGGGCCGGCAGCGCTCGCTGCCTGTGCAGCAGGAGGAAGCTGCTGGGCGGGCACCCGTCCGGCAGCGGCCGTGCCCCGGGGAGCTGCTGGGAGCCGCAGGGCGAGCGCCTGCTGCCCTCCCGGCCCGCCGCCGGCCGCTGCCTGTTGGCCGCGCTTCAGCGCTTCATGCGCAGCAGGAGGTTGGGGCGGTCGCGGCGAAAGCAGGGGTTGCTGTAGTGGAGCCAGGCCCCGGCATCGCCCAGCGCAGCCGAGTCGACCCAGCCCGGCACCTTGTGGAAGCCGTAGCGGTAGAGCTGCCGCACGAAGCTGCGGAACTGCGGTGGCCCTGAAGGTGTGCGGGACCGGGGCCAGCCCATGGCCACGGCCCCTGTGGGCATCACCCGAGTTGAGCAGCTCCTGCTCGAAGAGGGAGCGGTCGATGAGCAGCCCCTGGGCCCGGCTGTCCCAGTGCATGGAGTGGACGCAGGGGCTGTTCACCAGGCTACTCAGCTTGGCGGGTGTTATAAATGATCAGTTGAAAGCCAAATTATCAAAAACGTGAAAAGATTTATCTTTTTGTGTGACTAAAATATGATCCTGGAAACCACCACAGCCAAGGAAACATCATCGAGCCTGGGACCGGCGCTGGGTGAACCTGGATCCGACCTCTATTGCATCAAATTCTCTTCTGTTCACGAAAGCCACTTCTAGCAACGAGGTTTTATACAGCTTATTGTGCCTGAGGCAAAGGAGTCCCAATTTCTTTTGTAACTCTTCACATTCATAGTTGGTTCTTTCACTGTGCAGAGCTGGACAAAGGCCATCTCCTGGTTGATAGCCAGTGTTGATTGAGTTCCGGGCGAAGTCATGTATTCACATGTATGTTTCTGGCATCCCTGGCTGATGTTATCTGCAAGACAATGATCGTTCTTAGGCGGTTTCCTGATGTTATCTGCAAGACAATGATCGTTCTTAGGCGGTTTCCGATCCGGCAATCATCATGCTGGCAGCGTCTGTTCTTATGCTAAAGTGTTGATCTTTATCTAGCTGTCTCCGGGAATCTCAGAGTTTGAATAGACATCTGTTTCAGGCAGTGTGTGGTCAGAGACACGGATACGTTCGTATTTCACAATACCCTGAGCCTGGCGGGCAGCGGCAGCTCCACCATGGTGTTGATCGCCGACTGTGGCTGCAATGCCCGCAGCGCAACGGCCGCGGCTGCACCGGCAGAGCACGGCCTGAGGGGGCGCTGCCCTCTGGCCCACGTGTGCCCAGCGCAGCCCCGGCGCGGGCCGGCCTTGGCGGGGAGGAACGCGGCAGAGCCGGGGCTGCGGGCACAGTGCCGGGGGGCGGCTCCGGGCTGGCCGGGCTCGGTGTGAACCCCCTGTTTCTGTGGCTGCAGTCATCCCTCTGCCTTGGCTTTGTGGCACAACCCCACAGCATCAAGGCAACAAAAATATAAAAGCTGCTTTCCTGGCAGTCAGCCTACTGCAGCTCTTGATGCCTGGGGTTATTCCTGCCCAGGTCCAAGACTTCTCATTTCCCTTCCTTTAACTCCATCAGATTCCCCTCAGGCCAATTCTTTAGCTGCTGACGCCCCTCTGAATGGCACAAACATTTTGGCTATCAGCTGCTCCTGCCAGCTTTGTATTGTCTACAGACTTGCTGAGGGTGAACTGCTCCTCCAGCCCAGACATGAATGAAGACATTAAAGAGCATCTGCCCCAGCATCAGCCCCTGGGGGTCGTGACTTGTCTCCAGCTCTACTTTGTGCCACTGATGACAGTCCTCATCCATTTTTCAGCCTTCCTCACTGGGCATTTTGGCAGTTTGTGTTTAAGGATGCTGTAGGAGATTGTCTCAAAGGCTTGGGTAAAGCTGGGGTAGACATCATCCATTGCTCCATATCCATCCGTTTGGCTGCCCTATCATGGGCATCAGGTAGGTAACCATTACTCCCAATCGACTTCTCCACTTGTTTGGAATGGTTTTCAGGATTAGTTACTCCATCACCTGTCAGGGGACAGAGGCAAGGCTGACTGACCTGTATTTTCCTGTCCTTCTTACTCTCTTGGAAGAAATCACTCTATTAGAGCAATTCTGGCTGTTTTTAGCTAGGCAATTCCAGCAAAAATAACCAGTAAGGAAAATGAAGCTCTAAATAGAGTCTATTAAATTCTTCTTTCTGCTACCATTCTAGACCACAAGAAAGATCTTGTTTTCTTTTCAGTACTGAGTACTGAACAGCTGATTTAAAAATAAAACAAGACAAAAGTCTCCTTAATAGAATATAATTATGCCTATTTTTCAGAAGACACATAACTTAGGATTTTCTTTCAGGATTAGACTGAGATGAAAGGACTTTCGAGCTTCCAGAACTTTGATATTTTTGTTGTCTCCAACTGTTTGGAAAACTGTTAGAACATGGTGAAGACAAAGTGTTTTTGAAAATGCCATTCTGAAGTTTTGTATGCTTGTATTACATATAAAAGTACCTGCAAGAATTTTAGCAAACCTGTAGCTCAGATTCCTTACTTTCAAAATGAGGAAATGCCAGAATTTATTTGATCTTTGATTTTTTATGTTGTGTTTCTGATTCCTACATTTTTATATGCATATGTATCTTTTTTTAGTATCATGGTCACACACTCCAATTTCCTTCAGATCCCAAAATCATAAGTAATCAGAATAGCCAATGAACAACTAATCAATATTCTTTTTCATCTCTTTTATTTAATAATAAACTCAGACACCATTGATCTTTTGTGAATCCAGACTTGTATGCAAAGTTTGCAAGGAAGATTCAGCTCTCAAGCCCTGTGACTTTTCTCTTCTCTCCTTTCCCATTCCCCTTTTCCTTCATCTCTGGCCTGACCTCAGGGCCCTTTCCCCTCCTGCCAGGCCCTCTGTTTGCTGCACTCCAGGGAAGCTCTCAGCTGTGGGTTCCCCAGCGTGGCAGCTCCAGACTTGGAGCAGCAGAACCCAACTGTGGCTGAGAGCCCAGACACCCCCTGGGCCAGCTCGGCTTTCAGCTGCCAGGGCAGCATGGAGGGAAAGGGCCAAGAGGGAGCTGAGGGCACTGCCAGAGCAGCCCTTGGGCAAGGCAGGGTGAGAGTGGCTTAAAGTGCTGCTGAGCCCCACTGCAGGGGCACAGGAGCTGCTCTGCCACGGCCGGGGCTGTGCCACCCATCCAGACAGAAAGGCAGAGCCAGCAGGCTCTGATGGGGGAGAGCAGGCTCCATCCCTACCAAAACTTGGTCAGTTCTGCTAAAACCTGTCCTTGTCCTTCTGTCTGAACATTGACAGTGCTTTGGAAAACAGAATGGAGGTGACATGAGACAATCAATTATAACTTGTAAACAAATTTCCATGGGTTTTTTGTTTGCATGGGAGTTTTTTGGCTTGTTGTGGTGTTTTAGTTTGGTTTGGGTTTTTTGCATGTGTGTGAGGCTTAAATGTGTCGTAAAGTTCTTGTGCATCCATGAGGCTGTAGAGTGGCCTCCATGGGGTTTCCTTGGCTCTGCACAAGCCCAGAGAGCAGCACTGGCACCTCGGGCCGAGCACAAAGGAGAACAGAATGATCTGCAGGGTGCTCTGTGACAACAGGCACTAGGAGCTGTTGTCCAGTGTGCAAGAACTACATCCCCTCCTCTTCAGATTCTCCTGAAAATGCCCACTGATGTAGTTTTGTATGATGCAGCTCTCTTAAGCCCCTATTACACTGTATCTGCACGAGCATTCACACAGATGTCTGCTAAAACAATTCTGCTCCAGCTGAAAAGCACCAGGTACCCTGAGCAATAGCAGTAGATAAATGGACATAGAGAGACTTCAGGAGCAGAAGCAATGACAGTTGTGGAGATGTGAAAATACATAAATCCACCAATAGTAGCACAGCCCACACATCTCCACTGGGTTCTGCGGAATGGCAGCAAATAATGCACAGGTGTGGAGACCATGAACTGGTTGGTGCTGCACTTATTTCTCAGTGGGCAGAGCTGTGGGAGGCAGGGATTAAGGGTGATTTTGTAACAGTTAGAAGAAAGGGACAGACAAATTCCAGGTGGAGGCAGAATGGCACTGCTCTGCTGACCCAAGGAGAACAGGGAACAAGCTGGAAATGAGTAGGAATAAAGAGTTTTGTAAAAGGAAACCTTGCTATATAGGCATTAGTGTTCTTGCCACAGCACACAGAGCTTAGAGCATGAATATATATCCCATTTAAATATTCCTGCAAGGAGTTAGAAAAATTCCTTTACATGTGGTTATTTACACAAACATACCCATGAACAAAAAAAAAAACCTGCACAACCACATGCATCATTAGCAGGATACTCTGTAGATTCTCACATTAACACTTGCATAATTATATATGATACTTCCAAGCATTTAAAGATTTTTGTTCTCCGTTTACTTCTTTAAAACTCACAAAATGCAATTAAATTCTCTTTTTTTTTGCTCACCATCATCTCTTCCTTGTCTGTGACAGTCACTGATGCATTAATTTCTTATCCAAACTTGAAAGGGTTCATGAGTCACTCTGAAGATAAAATAAATATTAAGGAGCCAATTTAAATGGAATTCATGTCCTCTGCCTCTTAAAGCTGAAGGTCTGTATTTGTTGTAGTGTGTTCTGTTAGTTTGTTTAATTGCTCCCCCATTTTCTGTATTGCTCCCCCATTTTCCGTAATGGTTCTGCCCTCACCAGTTTTCCCACCATTGTGTTGTCAATTAATTGGTTGCCCTAGTAACTCCCGCCATTGTTTCTGTCAATCCCTTCTGTTATATAATTTCCCCTCCCCTCATTCCCTTTTATGTAGACTTGTTTCTCCTCCCTGGGCCCAGTCAATCACTCCCCCACTCCTCCTATCTTGCCAGAATCTTCTCCACTTAGGGAGGTATGATTGGCTGTGGTTCTGGGGCCCCTCCCTTACATTGTACCTATTGGTTCTACCCTTATGCCTATTATCTTAAGCCCACTCCTTTACCTTCCCCTATTGGATCTCTGTAAACCCCTCCCTTGAATTCCTCCCCCTTTATAACCCTATCGCACCGCTTGTTCGGGGTCACTCCCTGGTTGACACGTTGGGTTCTACAATAAATCTGACAGTGCCCAGTGAGTGTCCAGACTCTTCTGCCTCATCAGCAGCAAATCCGTGCAGCCCGAGGCCATAGACGCCAAGGGGTGCTCGTCCTGTTGCAGTGGGTTGTTGGTCGCCCCTCCTGCTAGCTGGACTCCTAAATTAAGACCACCCCTCGCTGCATGTATTTATTACCTGTCAGAATTAAGTCTTGTTGCCTAATAAATGGGAAAATAGGAAATATGCTGACTAGATCACTATGCTTTCAGGGATCATTGCATTTTAGTCTTATTTGACCAAATCAGTGATCAAAGAGAGAAAGGACTGGTCAATTACAACAGAGAAAGCAGGGAAAAGATGTCTAGGTTTGCTGTAGCTGGAGTAAAAAATTAAGTGTGCGGGTTCTGAAGTTGGGAAGGGATTCCAGAACAAATGATTTTAACTACCTTGCATTACTAAATGCATGATCTTCAAACTTACACTGGTAAGGGGGTTTATTTACAGACTGTGAACGAGATGGGGCTGCTGGGAAAGTGCGTTGAGCTGTTTATTTTTCAGCATCAATCTCATTACATGATTACTTATTTCACCTGTGTGAAGAGAAGCAAAAATTGCACCAGAGAACATGTCTACTGAAACATGAATATTTTTAAATTTACCAAAGGAAGGGTATTTAGTGATATCTGTTTGCCATAACTGCAGGCTTTGCAAACATCGTGGGTTGACTGCTCCTGTAGAAACAGGAGGCTGCACAAGCTGACAGTCAGGGCAAGTACTGATGATAGCCTTAGCTTGACTTTTGGAAATTTGAAACATTCGCACAAGTGCTTGCATGTTTTGGTGAAAAAAGGCGTGACTCAGTTTTGCTTGTTCCAAAATGTCTGGCAAAGTGGCAAACATATATAATGACATAAGAAATGTTGCTATTCCTTGCACTGAGCAAAGGAAGGGGAGAAGGAAGGCAGGGAGTTTTCAGGAGTATCCAAATAAATCCACTTTATTCCGTATCAATATGGAATTTTCACTAAGCAAAACACTAAGTGGAGGGATCTTCACCCATTTAATTTTTTATTCAAATTCAGTAAAAGATACTGTTTTAGCATGTAAAAACTTTAATGTTCAAAACATGAATGTGCTAGAGATTTCGAAGTCTGGGCCGATGACAATTCACTGTTGAAAATCGAAGTCTAAAACTTTTCAAATTAAATGATCCAGGATGAAGTAGGAAACACAAGTCCTTCCCTTGAACCTCGACTTGCCTCTTCTAGCTCATTCTTGAAAGCGTTAGGCAAAGAGGATCCCACAGAAATCAAAGGAGCATCACGGTCTATCCCTAAAAGGCAACTGTAAATGTGGAACAACTTGGGAATTAGAGGGACATCAATGAGCCACTTGTGAGTCCAACTGTTAGTGAAGAGCTCTTTTCCAAAGAAATGCTTGCTTCTCTCAAGGAAGCTGAGCAGCAGGACATTATGGCTCATGTAGCTGGCAGGTACAAAACAGATAAAGCAGGAAATTTGTGGAAATGAACCCTGGTATTCACTGGTCAGAGCAGGATGAAGAATCCATTTTATCAGACTCTGGCTCTTAGTAAGAAAGGAAGAAAGCTCTATTTATTATATCAGGCCCAGCTGTTCACGGTCAGAGGCGGTATCAGCTGCTCAGCAGAAGGCACAGCTTTAACTCCAGCTCATCATGCCTGGAGGCAGCCCTGGAAGTGCTCCTGCACCTCAGCTGGTGCCAGAGCACAGGGACACCCGCACACCCTCCTTAGACCCCTGTGTGCCATAAAACTAAAGGCATCTCCCAGCCAACCATCCAATCCAGCACTTAGCACAGAGCCAGTCACTGCCAGTGACATCAGCATGAAAAAATACAGAGAAAAGTGCAATTACAAAACATATTGGGGGCTCAGTATAATACATGAAAAATTCAGATTTTGGTACTTACCTTCATAAATGAGCATACTGGTGAGATGCAAAGCTGTGTTTCATGTCAGGTACAAACAGGCAAAGTGTGTACTTGTGAATGCAAATGTGTGGACACCAACAATGGGACAGTTGCGAATTCTAATAATAACTGAGGAAAATAAAGCATGGAAAAAGGCCTTTGAACCTATCTTTTGTTTGCAATTAACCCTGGTTGATTTAGGAGCATTGGAATTAAGGTGTCAAAGATGTTGCTTTTTGCTTGCATTTAATCCATAAAAAGCTCTGCGATAATAACCTTTTGAAGTATAATTTTAGAGTATTACTTGTATCCTTGAAACTATAGCTTTGGAATATATATAAAGGAAATATGCTTATCTCATGCCTTATTGAAGCAGAGAAAAACAGCTTGAGAAAGGAAGATGAACATCACTTCAAGGGTTTATGGTTTCGACCAAAGAGAAGCTGGACATCACTGTTATGAGATTTATAGTCTCTGCAATTAAAAGGTGGACACACATCTGGGGAGCTGGACCCCACCAGATGGGAGTTGTCTTTCTTTTTTCAGAAATTGGACCGTCACCATCTGGGGATACTCCTTTGACATACATCCTGAGAAATTAAAATCACAATAGTGT
Organism: Ammospiza caudacuta; assembly: GCF_027887145.1. Classification (NCBI taxonomy): domain Eukaryota; kingdom Metazoa; phylum Chordata; class Aves; order Passeriformes; family Passerellidae; genus Ammospiza; species Ammospiza caudacuta. Next base: position 64,429,710 of record NC_080632.1, on the reverse strand, counting down.
ATAGAATTATGATGTAATAATTTGGAATAAAAATTGCTGATGAGTAAAAGATTGGAAATAGAAACTGCTGAAAAAAACTAATGAGTACCCCTATAAATACTTGTAAACATCAATTATCAGCGTGCAGTTGCAGGGAAAACTTCCCCCACTGTACCCAGCTCTGTATTGCTCATACTTTACCATATTAAATAATAAATTGATTACTGCTTGAATATTGGCCTAGTCAAGCTTCTTATTAATAACATACCTACTAGCTCTTTTCCCTAAATTGTGGTTAAACATCTGCACTTTCCATAGCAATGTCCTAAAATTCTTCCATTCATGCATTCCCAGCTAGCAGAGCTCTCACAAAGCCTGTTTTTTCTCTTAAGTGTAAGGAAGGACTTAGTTCAGATGAACTGTGCTGCTTCCTCTGAAAGATATACAATTATGGAAATAATATCTGCAAAGTCATAGGTTCTTTAAGGCAGGCCTCTGGTATGTAAAATAGAGAGTGTTTACATTTAGCATCATGCGCACATAGGATAACAATCAAACCATTTTCTTACCTTCATGAAAAATAGTTTTTGTGCTCCCAGATATGGCACAGCCAAATAAGGCCGAACTCAGACACAAATGCCTTCCTCGCCATACAAATGGCCAAACCAATGACAGCTGCCGGTGACACTTCTCCTGCGGTCCCCAGTGCCCCAAGCGCGGATGCCAGCGGCGTCTCACCTGCCCAGCTCATTCCAGCCCGCGGATCCGAGCCCGTCCCGGAGCGTCAGGAGCAGGGATGGGAGCTCAGCAGCTCGGGCTCGATGCCGTGTGCTCCGCTCGGGGCTCCCAAGAGCTCCTGCGGGGCCGGAGCAGCCCCGGGCAGCGGGAGCAGCTCCTGCTGCGGCAGCCGGGCAGCCTCGAGGGCTGCGGGGCCCGGTCCGGGCAGGGCTCGGCCCGGCCCCGGCAGCGCCGCGCCCTCAGCAAAGCTCCGGGCCGGCCGCGAGAAGGGCGGGATCTGCTCCAGGGATCCCTGCCGTGCCCGAATCCAGAGCCTGCGGGAGAGGCCGCCTGGGGCACAGCGACCTTCCCGTCCGTCCTGCGGCCTTTTGGGAGCGCTGCCAAAGGGGTCCGGGTCTCTCCTCGCCGCCTGCGGGCATCGGCTCATTGCAGGGACCTGTCAGTCGGAGCAGGGCTCGTCCAGGCCGGAGACTGCTGCAAAACAGGCCGTCAAAACATCCGATCCGCAATTCCTCTGTGCCAGCGCCTGTGCTGGATAGGAGGAGTCCCACACCTGTGAAAAACTGCTTCGCATTCCCAGCAGCCTCAGCAGCCGTGGTTGTACACCATTGCAGAGCAGCGTGCTTGTGAATTCTCAGCCAGCCTGACAAGCATTTTAAAGGTTTCTGCAGTCAATCAGTAAATTGATCATTGATTTTAAGGTTTAAAAAATTAAAAATTAGAGTAAGAATTTAAAACAGTTACATTACAACAACGTACCTATATCCCAAATGAATTTTTGCATTGGAATTTTTGAGGAGACAAACCTCTCACAAACTAGGATAACTGTCTTTTCTCTATAGGGAAACACCTTACAAATGCTATTACAACTGAATTAGTAATCCATGTTTTCTCTGCAGGTTCCATTAAACACAGACTAAAAACATATAACAGGAAATAGTTGTAAGCTGAGTTATTAAGTTACAAAATGCAGCAAAGGCCTTTTATACCTGTCTGTGTGCATAAACACATTTGCTCTCTCATCTCACGACTCATTCTGCAAGTTGCAATAAATAGCTGAATGCTCTCAAGTAGCTCCAAGTCGTTCCTCTTACCATCCTGAATGAATGGGCAAAAGTAGCAATAAACAATAGAAACAACTCTTCAGTTCTATTATAGCTTAACTCTTAAAAGATAAGTTTTTACTTTTGTCTTCCAGAGGAAGAAGACGTACCAAACACACAGGAGAACATGATTTTACACAGTGCTGTTTGGTCTGGCAGGTGGTGTGGTCAAGAGCTGCTTTCCTCAGGAACTGGTGGAAAATCCCTCTCTAAGCCTCAAGAGCTGCAAAATGAGTAAAGCCTGAAGGGACCAACTTGCATTTCACGTGTTAGATGGTAATCCTTCCATACTCTGAGCAGTGTTTAATGAAGCAGTTAAGGGATACTGGAAAAACATCCTCTCCTGACTTGATCTGTGATTTGCAGGTAAGAAAAAATGTTGGTTTTCCAAAGAGAAAAAGAGTATTTACACTGAGAAATTCCCTAAACCTGCCTGAGGAGGTTGCACTTCAGAGAAGGCAATGAAGCAATATAGGGATCAGAAGGAAACTTAGAGTAGAGTTGAGAATAAAAACACAGAAACACAACATTACAACTATTAACCCATATGATACACTGAATGGCTACGACTCTGTAACTTTTATTTCAAGTTGCACACATTTTCATGTATATTTTCCTCACATTTATTTTTAAGTAAGACTGTACAAAGAAAGTAAGGAAAAGCATGAAATACAGTTAATACTTTCCAAAGAGTGATGTTAAATACAGGCAGAATCAAATAGTGCCAAACCATGTCAAGCAATTTCTGAAGGCATCTGAAGTCTGCTGGTAAGTCACTTACTGAAAGGAATGATAGAAAAACCAGAATAAATATAAAAAAAGACAAGACTGGCTATCACATCTTTAATAAATATCCATGCATAAGTACCTTCTATTATGATAGACAGTTTGTCCTGTTCAGGTCAGTGAAAGGATTCTTGCTGACATGCAGTGGTTTGGAAACTGCATGCTTTCTGAAAAGATGACAGAGAAAACATTTAACTGGTCAGCATGTTCTTTGTAATCAGTCTCTGTTTCCCCCAATTAAAGTGAGACACGTGCTTATAAATCACAACCATTCCTCTGCTCTCTGTAAGTCTTATTTTGTATTTCACACCACTCTTGAAATTGAATTTGCTGTTCTCCTTTCTATTCTGCTAGCAGTTACACGAGTAAGGACAAAAATGCTGACAGCTCACAGCAAAGAGTCAGAAAGTGCATCCCACTTGTGTGTTTTTTTGGTTTTTATTGCTATGTGACATACATGTGTCACCCTCCCCTTAAGTGAATTTCACTATAATTATTCATACCTGCCAAATATCACAGTCATTCAGCAAAGGATTAATTTGTTTCAAAAGTCAGACTCCTAAAGTCAGTGCCCTCCATGAAGCTGTGTTCCCATCAAAAGAGACCTCCTCAACAAAGCCTCCTGGTTTTACCCTGGGAGTTAGGAGCAGAAGTGCCAGCTGAGCACATCTGCAGCTGCCAAAATCTCCTGCAGCCCCTCATGCCTCCAAGCTGAGCTAGATTTTCACATCTATCTATCTATCTATCTGTCTATCTATCTATCTATCTATCTATCTATCTATCTATCTATCTATCTATCTATCTATCTATCTATCTAAAGAAGATGAGTGTACCTTCCACCTCAGCAGCTCATCTCCTGTACCCGAGACCCCTGACCTGCACCCCATGTCTGTAGGGTCCATGTCTGTATGGGAGACCCTTTTTCTTCTGGAGCAGCAAATGAGGCACAATAGATCCCACAGGCTGATTAAATTGATCAAGGTGCCCTCTTGAAGGCACCTGAACCAAGGATGAGATCTCCACCAGCTCTACAGGCAGTTTGGACACCCAGCTCCCATGGAGGCACAGGTACATGGGAAACTAAAGTACAGCCTGAAATTATTAAATATCAACTGTAATACACCTCATTTTTACTGGGGGAAGTAATGACTGCAAATACCATGCAGTCCTACTACAGAAACTTTATGTAGCTGCCTAAGAGTGTTTGAGAGCATTTTTAAGGGGAGATGCCATTTTTTATTTGCCTGTCCAAAAGGACATGAGTGTTCTGCAGGTCTTGGGTGGTATCTGTAGGCTCTTTATGGACATTTTACAATTTAAAACAGTATTAGATGGCTGTGCTGAGAACACAGAACTAAATTCTAGATACCTGGTTATCAGAGACTTGACAAGCCTTCATATACAATCTTGGAGCAGCCTAGAAGAGAAAAGACAAAAACTTAGGCAAAAGTTGTGGGAATTTATAAAATCAGAAAGTTTTGGGAATGCTGCAAAAGGCAGGCCTCAGAGACAACAGAACTGTGATTAGATCTCAGCAGTAGCCATGAGATAGGTCAGCAGAAAAATTATGTAAAAAGTAGAAAAGTAAGGACAAATAGAACAATGGTTTAGATTGTTCTATTTGCTGCTTGTTTAGATTGACTTAAGCTGCAGAAAAATATGTCTAGCAAGATATTAGGAACTTCTAAGCTTAATGATGGAGTTTTGTGCATTGTGTTTTAAGGCTTACAAGCAGGTAAGCAGGTCAAGTATTCTATTTGAAATAAGCAAGCCTTGGTTTAACAAGCTTGTTTTAATGTGTGCTTACAGTGGTTGGGTAGAACTACTGTCAGTGTGCTTTTGCTTTGTGTGATTGGTCAAAAAACTTTTAAAGTAAGTTGTAGGACTAAGTTTTTGGTCTGCTCTTTGGGATGTGAGCTGATGGCGTCTTCCCATTGTCATAAACATGTATTGAGACTGGTGCTGAAAAATAAAACAGCTCAAGGTGTGTTCCTCAGCAGTCCCGTCCTATTCATGATTTGTACATAGAGCCCCAGCTGGTGATATTCCTGAGAGCCATGGGTAGTTTAAATGATAAAGAAGTTCCAAGGTATCAGTCAGTCCAGTGGATTACTGCCTGTAATTAAAAATCAAAAGTATACACATGCCTTGTTTCCTAGGGGAAAAAAAAAGAGAAGAAAATAGAATTCTAGTATTTTAATGTTGGGCTTTAATCAGATTTAATGGAAATATTGGACAGAATGAAATAGATTTTGGATTAGATTTTAAACCAGCCCTGCAATTCTCATCCTTAATAGCTTTAGCAAAGTGTCTTTATACTATAGGTACCTCAGAAAAGAATTTGAAATAAATTTCTATGGAAACATGCTGCTATAAAACAAGTACACATTCTTAAGGTTATGCTTTCTTCACACAGATGTTACAAACATATAAAATTACAAACATAAATATATGTGTATATGTATATGTGTATGTGTATGTATATGTATATGTATAGATCTGTTAAAGGAGAGAATGCATGGTTCTAAATTTGGAGGACTACTTTTGGAAGTACAGATGATACTTAATACAGAGATAGTAAAAGAAATTGAAAATCCACTATTAGCAGTGGCCAACTAGTTTTGAGGTCTTGTAATTGCTATAATTTATAATCAGGTCTGCTTTCTGCAGTGAGTTGTGTAGGAATTAGTAAAGCTAAGAAGATTTTTAGAAAGCTGGGAAAGAAACAGAAAGAGCCAAGAAACTTAAGAGTTAGCTGCAAACTCTGCCAGTAGAAAAAGTTACAATAGTACACCAAGCAAGGACATTAAACAATAACTTGAGTCTTAGGCTTGGCTAAGATAGACACCTTAAGACTGCAGGAAAATATGCTTAGCAAGATCGTAGAAGGTTTTAACCTTAAAATGGAATATTGTATATTGTCAATAGAAAGAAGACAAGCACTGTGTGCAGCAGGTGTATGTGTACTTTTAGTAATTGGTTAAAACAACTGTCTGTAAGGTTTAGCAATATGCTATTGGCTAAAAAGTTTTAAAGATGCTCTAACAAAGAAATCTTTGGCTGCTGCTGGCTGTACGTGAGCTTTGCCATGTTCCTATTTTCTCAACCATGTAACGAGGCTGATGCTGCTAATAAAGCTCAAGTAATGTACCCCAGCAATCCCGTCCCGTTCATGAAAAGGAAAAACGCCAACACAGGTTGGAGCTCAAGAAGCCAAAGGGAGCGTGCAGGACAGGTGACTGCACTGTGACTGCAGCCCCAGGAGGGGTCACCTTGGCGGCTCAGGAGCGGCTCCGCTGTCCATCCGCCATGTGCCCGCTGCTCCTGTGTCCTGCGAGTCCTGACAGCAGGAGCTGCTCCCTGCTGCCGGCCAGCTCCTCTGCCTGGAGTCCCTTCCCGTGCTGGCAGTACAATCTCCCTCTTGCCTGGAGCCAAATGTGTGCCTGTGCCTTGGGCTGGCTTTGCCAGGTCTCTTTTTCCAAGTGTTTGACTCCCAGGCTTCTGCCCCAGCCCAGGGACGTTCGTTATTTCCATCCCCAGGTAGTTTTACACGGTGAACCGTTGTGGCTTTACCTAAGAGGTGAATCATTAAGGTGGTAATGCTTTCCTGTACACCATGTCCTGTTAAGACCAAGAAGAAGCTGCTCCTGCAGCTTGGTTTGTGGCTGTTCCCACACCCTTTATCCCACACTGCATGAC